>NC_057798.1:803342886-803524867 GCF_018294505.1 Triticum aestivum
TTCTTGTCCTCTATTCCTTTCTTCTTCTTCTTCCTTCTCTTCCTTCTTCCTCTTTTCTTCCTTTTCCTTAATTATTTTCCTTTCTCGAGGGAGAAGAAAAGGAAGAGGAGAAGAAGAAAGAAAGGAATAGAGGAGAAATAAATAAGAAGAACAAAAAAGAAGAAAAGGAAGAGGAGAAGAAGAAAGGAATAGAGGAGAAGAAGAAAAAAATAGAAAGAAGAAAGGAATAGAGGAGAAGAAGAAAAAAATAGAAAAATTCTATTTTTTTCTTCTTCTCCTCTATTCCTTTCTTCTTCTCCTCTTTTTTTTTCTTATTTTTTTCTTTGATCTTCTCCTCTATTCCTTTTTTCTTCTCCTCTTTTTATCTCTTCTTCGTTTTCTTATGTTTTATCGGGTCTGTCGCCGTCAGGCTGCTCGCCTTCGCCCTCGCCGCCCCCTCGAGATAACTTCGACATGAGGGGCGATCAATATATATACCCCCTCTCGACCGTGATAACCTATACGACGGCAGCACCCCCCTCGGCCCTCTCGCTCGACTAAAACTCTCGAGGCCACCCAAATTTACCAAGTTAAAAGAGCGTTGTCGTCGAGGCCACCCCAAACCCTTGAAGCGTTGTGTCAAGGCAATCCCAAACCCTAGAGAAGCAGCGTCGAGGCTACGCTAACATGATTCCTTATTGTGATTAGCTAGCTAGTTCTACGTTTGTTACTAATATATATCCATCTGTACCATGTTTGAATAATAATTGACATGTTGTAAATATTTGCAGAAACTATGGAGCACTACCGAGACGAAGCAACAGAAGCAATGTTGGGGGAGATGATCGCAGAAGGAACTGATGTTGTTGCATCATTTTTCATCGACGTCGTTGGTGAGGAAGGACTGGGTGAAGAAGAGGGCTATGTTCATGATGGCTCCGGCCCATTAATGCTGGTACAAGAAGAGGGCTATGTTCATGATGGCTCCGTGATGACCCAATGGAGGTACAAGAAGGAGACCGTGTTGACTGCTCCGGTGACCGAACCGAGTCCGGCCAGGTATATGTATATTAGTTAAGCCCGTGCTGACTAGTTAATTGATGCATTCATTGTTTTGGTATATGTACACATATTAATTACTCTCGTCTTTCTTCCTTTTAATTTCTAGCCCTCCGGATCAAGCACAACTTCGGTAAGGAGACGAGGCCCGAAGAAAAAGTTGAGCTCGGATGAAAGGTTTGAGATCATAGAAATCGCGCCCGACGGCGAACTGATTGAACCCATCCGGACAAAGAACGCATTTTCTGCTCAGTGCGGGGTTCTTGTTAGGGACAAGATCTCGATCAGCATCCAGCATTAGTATAAGCCTAAGGACGACCCTGAGGTGTCTTATGTCAATGATATGCAGAAAGAATATCTTTGGACTCAGCTGAAGGCAAATTTCACCCTACCGTCAGAGGAGGATCCGGAGAAGCCAGTTAAAGAGCAATTAATCAAGTCTTGTGCTCTTAAGAAGATGGCAACCCTATTCAGGAGGTGGAGGAAAGAGTTGAACCATTTTGTCGGAAAAAAAAAAGACACCAGAATTCATCGGCAAATATGAGAAGATCAAAGATCACTGGCCCACATTTGTGGCCCACAAGAAATCGGAAAAGAGTAAGAAGATGTCGGCGACGAACAAGCAAAATGCTGCGAAGAAGAAGCTTCACCATCGCACGGGGTCAGGTGGCTACCTCAAAGCCCGACCTAAGTGGTCCAAGGCTGAGAATGATCTGCTTGAGAAAGGGATCGAACCAGAGACAATGAGATGGCCAGACCGTTGCCGGACTTGGTTCTTCGGGGCTGGCAGAACCTTGGACCCTGTATCAGGGATGTGCTGTTGGACGGACGAGCAACTGGAAATACCAGTCAAGAACCTTCGGAAGTATATCAATGCAGCGCAGAAAGGGACGTTCGTACCAGACAGGGAGAAGGACAAGCTCACAATGGCCCTCGGGAATCCTGAGCACCCTGGACGGACACGAGGCACGCCAGGCTCCATTCCGTGGAAGGTTGGTTTTCCGGACGCAGGGGGTTACAAAACCCACGAGATTAGGAAGAAACTGGAGCAGGGCCAACTGCAGGCGCTGCATGAAAGGGTAATGGGGCTAGAGGAACGAGAAGAGGAACGAGAAGCAGCAGATCGCAGCAAACGACCTGCCGAAGCTTCCCCCGAAGTTACCCCGCCATCTCAGTGGAGGAGCAGCGTGGCTTCCACCGAGCTGCTTCAGCCGGAGCATGTCTTGACGGTTCCTGCCAGCTATCCCATGGATGCTATCACGGAGTCTCAACATTGCCACATTATGGCGCGATGGATGAATTTGAAGGTCAAGGCAGTTGTTGGCTCTGTTTATCCTACTGGATCCGGAGCAACTTATCACTGCCGGCCGATTCCAGAAGGATATGCTAAGGTGATGGTGGATGAAATAACGGAGGGATTTGAGAACCTCGTGCTTGACCATCCTACCGGTGAAGGGGAGACTAGGCTGGGTTCTGCTCTGAAGACTCCATGCCTATGGCGGAAGGAGCTCATCAACCTTCCGAACTGGACGCCTCCGCCTCCTCCTCCTCCTCCGGCGAGTCAGGGCACTCTGCGTCCTCCACCGCCTCCTCCTCCGGCGAGTGATGCTCATGGCACGCATGGCGGCACTCCGCCTCCTTCTCCAGCGCGTGGCGGCACTCCGCCTCCTTCTCCGCCTGCGCCGGCGCTCCCGAGCAGCCAGCAGCCTCCTCCTTCTCCGCCTTGCCAGCAAGGGCGGAAGAGACCCACCACCGTCCCGGCTGCTCCGGTGCGTCGTACTCCTTCCCTCCGCCTCGTAAGCAAGGACTAAAGAAGACAGACGCCGCAGCCGCTGCGTCTGCTCCGGCGTCTAGCCGCACAACCAGAGGTGGGAGGCAATACAGATACAGTCCACCTCTCAAGCCTCTAGAGAAGTTACCGTACGAGAGGACCGAGGAGGAAAACGATAGGATTGTGCGGACCCACGTGAAGGAGTTCTTTGAAGGGGTGAAAGCAAAGAGACATCCACCTCCAGAGGAGAAGGTAGATCCGGTGAAAGCAAAGCGCACTATCGATGCCCTGAGGAAACCACCAAAGTCTCCGCCGAGAACCAACTATGAGCGCATTACTAAACAAACATATCTCCAAGCCCAGCGGTCAGGAACTACTGTCGGTGCTAAAAGGTTAAAAGAACGAGCAAAGGGGGAAAAAAGCCCAGTTCGGCTAACAAGCACAACAATCATGCCCCCCGCTCAATGTGTCTAATGCTCCAGGGACGGTGGCCGGTTATGGCAATCTTGGAGATTACCTGCCTGACAATCAACTTCCTGATTTCTTGGAGGTGGACGAACATAGATATGAGTACGGGAAGCCTCTCGTCAAAGATGAAAAATCTCTGACAACAATGATGCGAAGATTCCATAATTGGTACATGGAAACCTGCAGAGAGTCTGGGGGTACGAATGCTTTGTATCTGAATATTAAAGAGGAGCATGACCTCGTTGCAAATGATCTGTTGACTGTTCCATTTGATGAGTTCTTCGCGTTCTTCAATCAAAAGGCCCTCGATAAACTAATGGTCTTTTGCTACTGTCTATAAGTACTATTTCTGTCATTAAGTCTCTATATATAGCTCGGCTCTTTCATTTCATGTATTTATAATTAATTATCCTCAATATATTATGCAGATTGAAGATCGTCGAGTGCAAAAAACAAGAAATTAATGATATTGGGTTCATTAACACAAATATCATAGATGAATTTCTGGTTAAAAAGGACGTCAAAGAGTCCGAGGACAACTTGCTACGATCGTTAATAAAAAATCAAAACAAAGATACCATACTCTTTCCTTACTACGGCAAGTGAGTGTTACTGTCGTGTGCATATTCGGTTTCCCTTATTACTCGAGCGAGGTTATAGTAATGTAATTGATGAGTTATGCATGCGTGCGCAGGTACCACTATATTCTTCTGGAGATTAAGCTTGAGCGTGGACTAGTAACCGTCTTAGACTTGAGACGGAAAGATCCCAAAACCTATGCAGACATGACTCAAATGCTCAGCAAGTAAGTTCAATCGATCATTATTGCACCATATCGGCAACTTTTTGTTCATTTCCTGATATCTAAAGTAATAATAATTATTTTCTTTGTCTTGCAGGGTTTGGAAACAGTTCACCGCAGAAGCTCCGGGACTGCCGAAGGAGTTGCGATATACATACCCGAAAGTAAGTACTACTGGCTAGCTAGTTGAGCGCATCTCCCGTTGATTCTATAGCTATACTTTCATCAATGCCATTTATAATGCTTCATTATCAGTTTGATTGACCTCTATTTCTCGTAAAGTGCTTGTGGCAGGAAGAAGGGAATGATTTCTGTGGATACTACGTGTGCGAGTTCATCCACACCGCGACTTTGAAAAACAAGTGGGGCTACTCTCAAAGACAATATGAAGTGCGTAAGCAATAATATTCACAATTTCATTTTATTACACCATCATTTCTGTTGAGTTTCATTCATATATATGTATTAATTAACCCCCTTCTTCAAATTAGACGTGGCAGATGCGAAATGAACTCCTAGAACCAGATCGCATGAAAGCAATTCAAGAGGAATTGGCGGGATTCTTTCTTGACCACGTCATCAATAAAGCCGGAGAATACCATGTGCAAATTGATTTCAATTGCTAGGGGTTTGTAATTAAGAGATCTTATACATATTGTACATTGTTGGGGAACGTAGTAATTTCAAAAAAATTCCTACGCACACGCAAGATCATGGTGATGGCATAGCAACAAGAGGGGAGAGTGTTGTCCACGTACCCTCGTAGACCGTAAGTGGAAGCGTTATGACAACGCGGTTGTAGTCGTACGTCTTCACGATCCGACCGATCCAAGTATCGAACGTACGGCACCTCCGAGTTCAGCACACGTTCAGCTCGATGACGATCCCCGGGCTCCGATCCAGCAAAGCTTGGGGATGAGTTCCGTCAGCACGACGGCGTGGTGACGATGATGATGCTCTACCGGCGCAGGGCTTCGCCTAAACTCCGCGACGATATGACCGAGGTGGAATATGGTGGAGTGGGGCACCGCACACGGCTAAGGAACGATCCGTAGATCAACTTGTTGTTGTCGTGTCTAGAGGTGCCCCCCTGCCCCCGTATATAAAGGAGCAAGGGGGGAGGGGGCGGCCGGCCCGGGAGTAGGACTCCCTCCTTCCTTGTTGGAGTAGGAGAAGGGGAAAAGAGGGGGAGAGGAGGAAGGAAAGAGGGGCTGCACCCCTTGTCCAATTCGGACCAGAGGGGGGCTGCGCGCCTCCTTCCTTTTGGCCTCTCTCCTCAATTCCCGTATGGCCCAATAAGGCCCATATACTCCCCGGCGAATTCCCGTAACTCTCCGGTACTCCAAAAAATACCCGAATCACTCGGAACCTTTCCGAACTCCGAATATATTCGTCCAATATATCGATCTTTACATCTCGACCATTTCGAGACTCCTCATCGTGTCCCCGATCTCATCCGGGACTCCGAACTCCTTCGGTACATCAAAACTCATAAACTCATAATATAACTGTCATCGAAACCTTAAGCATGCGGACCCTACGGGTTCGAGAACTATGTAGACATGACCTAGAACTATTCTTGGTCAATAAACAATAGCGGAACCTGGATGCCCATATTGGCTCCTACATATTCTACGAAGATCTTTATCGGTCAAACCGCATAACAACATACTTTGTTCCCTTTGTCATCGGTATGTTACTTGCCCGAGATTCGATCGTCGGTATCCAATACCTAGTTCAATCTCGTTACCGGCAAGTCTCTTTACTCGTTCCGTAATACATCATCCCGTAACTAACTCATTAGTTACAATGCTTGCAAGGCTTAAGTGATGTGTATTACCGAGAGGGCCCAGAGATACCTCACTGACAATCGGAGTGACAAAACCTAATCTCGAAATACGCCAACCCAGCATGTACCTTCGGAGACACCTGTAGAGCACCTTTATAATCACCCAGTTACGTTGTGACGTTTGGTAGCACACAAAGTGTTCCTCCGGTAAACGAAAGTTGCATAATCTCATAGTTGTAGGAACTTTGTATAAGTCATGAAGAAAGCAATAGCAACATACTAAACGATCAAGTGCTAGGCTAATGGAATGGGTCAAGTCAATCACATCATTCTCCTAATGATGTGATCCCGTTAATCAAATGACAACTAATTTGTCCATGGCTAGGAAACTTAACCATCTTTGATTCACGAGCTAGTCAAGTAAAGGCATACTAGTGACACTATGTTTGTCTATGTATTCACACATGTATTATGTTTCCGGTTAATACAATTCTAGCATGAATAATAAACATTTATCATGAAATAAGGAAATAAATAATAACTTTATTATTGCCTCTAAGGCATATTTCCTTCAGTCTCCCACTTGCACTAGAGTCAATAATCTAGTTCACATCACCATGTGATTTAACACCAATATTCACATTTGTATGTGATTAATACCCATAGTTCACATCGTCATGTGATCAACGCCCAAAGGGTTTACTAGAGTCAATAATCTAGTTCACATGGCTATGTGATTAACACCCAAATAGTACTAAGGTATGATCATGTTTTGCTCATGAGAGAAGTTTAGTCAACGGGTCTGTCACATTCAGAGCCGTATGTATTTTGCAAATATTCTATGTCCACAATGCTCTGCACGGAGCTACTCTAGATAATTGCTCCCACTTTCAATATGTATCCAGATTGAGACTTAGAGTCATCTGGATTGGTGAAAAAGCTTGCATCGTTGTAACTTTTTACGACTGGCTCTTTTATCACCTCCATAATCGAGAAACATCTCCTTAGTCCTCACTAAGGATATTCTTGACCATTGTTCTAGTGATCTACTTTTAGATCAAAATTGTATTCCTTTGCCAAACTCAGAGCAAGGTATACAATAGGTCTAGTTCACAGCATAGCATACTTTATAGAACCTATGACTGAGGCATAGGGAATGACTTTTCATTCTCTTTCTATTTTCTGCAATGGTCAGGTCTTGAGTCTTACTCAACTTCACACCTTGTAACACAGGCAAGAACTCCTTCTTTGACTGTTCCATTTTGAACTATTTCAAAAATTTATCAAGGTATGTACTTATTGAAAAATCTTATCAAGCGTCTTGATCTATCTATATAGATCTTGATGCTCAATGTGTAAGCAGCTTCACCGAGGTCTTGCTTTGAAAAACTCTTAATCAAGTATTCTTTCATGCTATCCAGAATTTCCATATCATTTCCAATTAACAATATGTCATCCACATATAATATTAGAAATGCTACAGAGCTCCCACTCACTTTCTTGTAAATACAGGCTTCTTCAAAAGTCTGTATAAAACCATATGCTTTGATCAACTCATCAAAGCGTATATTCCAACTCCGAGATGCTTGCACCAGTCCATAGATGGATCGCTGGAGCTTGCACAATTTGTTAGCACCTTTCGGATTGACAAAACCTTCTGGTTGCATCATATACAACTCTTCTTTAAGAAAACCATTAAGGAATGCAGTTTTGTTTATCCATTTGCCAGATTTCATAAAATGCGGCAATTGCTAACATGATTCAGACAGACTTAAGCATAGATACGAGTGAAAAACTCTCATCATAGTCAACACCTTGAACTTGTCGAAAACCTTTTGCGACAATTCTAGCTTTGTAGATAGTAACACTATCAGTGTCCGTCTTCCTCTTGAAGATCCATTTAATCTCAATGTCTCGCCGATCATTGGGCAAGTCAATCAAAGTCCATACTTTGTTTTCATACATGGATCTTATCTCAGATCTCATGGCCTCAAGCCATGTTGCGGAATCTGGGCTCACCATCACTCCTTCATAGTTCATAGGTTCGTCATGGTCTAGTAACATAACTTTCAGAACAGGATTACCGTACCACTCTGGTGCGGATCTTACTCTGTAAGACCTAAGAGATTCTGTAGTAACTTAATCTGATGTTTCATGATCATCATCATTAACTTCCTCACTAATTGGTGTAGTAGTCACTAGAACTGATTTCTGTGATGAACTACTTTGCAATAAGGGAGAAGGTACAATTACCTCATCAAGTTCTACTTTCCTCCCACTCACTTCTTTCGAGAGAAACTCCTTTTCTAGAAAGGATCCATCTTAGCAACGAATAACTTGCCTTCGGATCTGTGATAGAAGGTGTACCCAATAGTTTCCTTTGGGTATTCTATGAAGATGCACTTCTCCGATTTGGGTTCGAGCTTATCTGGTTGAAGTTTCTTCACATAAGCATCGCAGCCCCAAACTTTAAGAAATGACAACTTTGGTTTCTTGCCAAACCACAGTTCATATGATGTCGTATCAACGGATTTAGATGGTGCCCTTTTAACGTGAATGCAGCTGTCTCTAATGCACAACCCCAAAACGATAGTGGTAAAACCGATAAGAGACATCATAGATTGCACTATATCCAATAAAGTACTGTCATGACGTTCGGACACACCATTAAGTTGTGGTGTTCCAGGTGGCATGAGTTTGTGAAACTATTTCACATTGTTTTAATTGAAGACCAAACTCGTAACACAAATATTCGTCTCCGCGATCAGATCCTAGAAACTTTATTTTCTTGTTATGATGATTCTTCCACTTCACTCTCAAATTCTTTGAACCTTTCAACTATTTCAGACTTATGTTTCATCAAGTAGATATACCCATATCTGCTCAAATCATCTTGTGAAGGTCAGAAAATAACGATACTTGCCACGAGCATCAACACTCATTGGATCGCATACATCGGTATGTATTATTTCCAATAAGTCAGTAGCTCGTTCCATTGTTCCGGAGAACGGAGTTTTTAGTCATCTTGCCCAATAGGCACGGTTCGCAAGCATCAAATGATTCATAACCAAGTGATTCCGAAATCCATCTTTATGGAGTTTCTTCATGCGCTTTACACCGATATGACCCAAACGGCAGTGCCACAAATAAGTTGCACTATCATTATTAACTTTGCATCTTTTTGGCTTCAATATTATGAATATGTGTATTACTACGATCGAGATCCAAGAAACCATTTTTGTTGGTGTGTATGACCATAGAAGGTTCTATTCATGTAAACAGAACAACAATTATTCTCTAACTTAAATGAATAACCATATTGCAATAAACATGATCAAATCATATTCATGCTCAACGCAAACACCAAATAACACTTATTTAGGTTCAACACTAATCCCGAAAGTATAGGGAGTGTGCGATGATGATCATATCAATCTTGGAACCACTTCCAACATACATCGTCACTTCACCCTTAACTAGTCTCTGTTTATTCTGCAATCCCGTTTCGAGTTACTAATCTTAGCAACTGAACTAGCATCAAATACTGAGGGGTTGCTATAAACACTAGTAAAGTACACATCAATATCAAATATACTTATGTTCACTTTGCCATCCTTCTTATCCACCAATCACTTGGGGTAGTTCCGCTTCCAGTGACCAGTCCCTTTGCAGTAGAAGCACTTAGTCTCAGGCTTAGGACCAGATTTGGGCTTCTTCACTTGAGCAGCAACTTGCTTGCCGTTCTTCTTGAAGTTCCCTTTGCCCTTTTTCTTGAAACTAGTGATCTTGTCAACCATCAACACTTGATGCTCTTTCTTGATTTCTAACTTCGTTGATTTCAACATCACGAAGCGCTCGGGAATCGTTTTCGTCATCCCTTGCATACTATAGTTCATCACAAAGTTCTACTAACTTGGTGATGGTGACTAGAGAATTTTGTCAATCACTATCTTATCTGGAAGATTAACTTCCACTTGATTCAAGCGATTGTAGTACCCAGACAATCTGAGCACGTGCTCACTAGTTGAGCGATTCTCCTCCATCTTTTAGCTATAGAACTTGTTGGAGACTTCATATCTCTCAACTCGGGTATTTGCTTGAAATATTAACTTCAACTCCTGGAACATCTCATATGGTCCATGACGTTCAAAACGTCTTTGAAGTCCCGATTCTAAGCCGTTAAGCATGGTGCACTAAACTATCAAGTAGTCATCATACTGAGCTAGCCAAACGTTCATAACGTCTGCATCTGCTCCTGCAATAGGTCTGTCACCTAGCGGTGCATTAAGGACATAATTCTTCTGTGCAGCAATGAGGATAAACCTCAGATCACGGATCCAATCCGCATCATTGCTACTAACATCTTTCAACACAATTTTCTCTAGGAACATATCAAAATAAACATATGAAAGCAACAACGCAAGCTATTGATCTACAACATAATTTGCAAAATACTACCAGGACTAAGTTCATGATAAATTTAAGTTCAATTAATCATATTACTTAAGAACTCCCACTTAGACAGACATCTCTCTAGTCATCTAAGTGATCACGTGATCCAAATCAACTAAACCATAACCGATCATCACGTGAGATGGAGTAGTTTTCAATGGTGAACATCACTATGTTGATCATATCTACTATATGATTCACGCTCGACCTTTCGGTCTCCGTGTTCCGAGGCCATATCTGCATATGCTAGGCTCGTCAAGTTTAACCTGAGTATTCCGCGTGTGCAAAACTGTCTTGCACCCGTTGTAGATGGACGTAGAGCTTATCACACCCGATCATCACGTGGTGTCTGGGCACGACGAACTTTGGCAACGGTGCATACTCAGGGAGAACACTTCTTGATAATTTAGTGAGAGATCATCTTAAAATGCTACCGTCAATCAAAGCAAGATAAGATGCATAAAGGATAAACATCACATGCAATCAATATAAGTGATATGATATGGCCATCATCATCTTGTGCTTGTGATCTCCATCTCCGAAGCACCGTCGTGATCACCATCGTCACCGGCGCGACACCTTGATCTCCATCGTAGCATCGTTGTCGTTACGCCATCTATTGCTTCTACGACTATCGCTACCGCTTAGTGATAAAGTAAAGCAATTACAGGGCGTTTGCATTTCATACAATAAAGCGACAACCATATGGCTCCTGCCAGTTGCCGATAACTTCGGTTACAAAACATGATCATCTCATACAATAAAATATAGCATCACGTCTTGACCATATCACATCACAACATGCCCTGCAAAAACAAGTTAGACGTCCTCTACTTTGTTGTTGCAAATTTTACGTGGCTGCTACGGGCTTAGCAAGAACCGTTCTTACCTACGCATCAAAAACCACAACGATAGTTTGTCAAGTTGGTGCTGTTTTAACCTTCGCAAGGACCGGGCGTAGCCACACTCGATTCAGCTAAAGTGAGAGAGACAGACACCCGCCAGCCACCTTTAAGCACGAGTGCTCGTAACGGTGAAACCAGTCTCGCGTAAGCGTACGCGTAATGTCGGTCCGGGCCGCTTCATCTCACAATACCGCCGAACCAAAATATGACATGTTGGTAAGCAGTATGACTTGTATCGCCCACAACTCACTTGTGTTCTACTCGTGCATATAACATCAACGCATAAAACCTAGGCTCGGATGCCACTGTTGGGGAACGTAGTAATTTCAAAAAAATTCCTACGCACACGCAAGATCATGGTGATGGCATAGCAACAAGAGGGGAGAGTGTTGTCCACGTACCCTCGTAGACCGTAAGTGGAAGCGTTATGACAACGCGGTTGATGTAGTCGTACGTCTTCACGATCCGACCGATCCAAGTACCGAACGTACGGCACCTCCGAGTTCAGCACACGTTCAGCTCGATGATGATATCCCAGGCTCCGATCCAGCAAAGCTTCAGGGATGAGTTCCGTCAACACGACGGCGTGGTGACGATGATGATGCTCTACCTGCGCAGGGCTTCGCCTAAACTCCGCGACGATATGACTGAGGTGGAATATGGTGGAGTGGGGCACCGCACACGACTAAGGAACGATCCGTAGATCAACTTGTTGTTGTCGTGTCTAGAGGTGCCCCCCTGTCCCCGTATATAAAGGAGCAAGGGGGGAGGGGGCGGCCGGCCTAGGAGGGGCGCGCCAAGGGGAGTCCTACTCCCACCTTCCTTGTTGGAGTAGGAGAAGGGGAAAAGAGGGGGAGAGGAGGAAGGAAAGAGGGGCCGCACCCCTTGTCCAATTCGGACCAGAGGGGGGCTGCACGCCTCCTTCCTTTCGGCCTCTCTCCTCAATTCCCGTATGGCCCAATAAGGCCCATATACTCCCCGACGAATTCCCGTAACTCTCCGGTACTCCGAAAAATACCCGAATCACTCGGAACCTTTCCGAACTCCGAATATAGTCGTCCAATATATCGATCTTTACGTCTCGACCATTTCGAGACTCCTCGTCATGTCCCCGATCTCATCCGGGACTCCGAACTCCTTCGGTACATCAAAACTCATAAACTCATAATATAACTATCATCGAAACCTTAAGCGTGCGGACCCCTACGGGTTTGAGAACTATGTAGACATGACCTAGAACTATTCTTGGTCAATAACCAATAGCGGAACCTGGATGCCCATATTGGCTCCTACATATTCTACGAAGATCTTTATCAGTCAAACCGCATTACAACATACTTTGTTCCCTTTGTCATCGGTATGTTACTTGCCCGAGATTCGATCGTCGGTATCCAATACCTAGTTCAATCTCGTTACCGGCAAGTCTCTTTACTCGTTCCGTAATACATCATCCCGCAACTAACTCATTAGTTACAATGCTTGCAAGGCTTAAGTGATGTGTATTACCGAGAGGGCCCAGAGATACCTCACCGACAATCGGAGTGACAAAACCTAATCTCGAAATACGCCAACCCACTATGTACCTTCGGAGACACCTGTAGAGCACCTTTATAATCACCCAGTTACGTTGTGACGTTTGGTAGCACACAAAGTGTTCCTTCGGTAAACGGGAGTTGTATAATCTCATAGTTGTAGGAACTTTGTATAAGTCATGAAGAAAGCAATAGCAACATACTAAACGATCAAGTGCTAGGCTAACGGAATGGGTCAAGTCAATCACATCATTCTCCTAATGATGTGATCCTGTTAATCAAATGACAACTCTTTTGTCCATGGCTAGGAAACTTAACCATCTTTGATTCTCGAGCTAGTCAAGTAGAGGCATACTAGTGACACTATGTTTGTCTATGTATTCACACATGTATTATATTTCCGGTTAATACAATTCTAGCATGAATAATAAACATTTATCATGAAATAAGGAAATGAATAATAACTTTATTATTGCCTCTAGGGCATATTTCCTTCAATTGCTAGGGGTTTGTAATTAAGAGATCTTATACATATTGTACATGTATGTAGCCAGTAGCGTCGGATACATGATATACGAAAACTTGTTGTTCGGCCAATCTCTCGGAGAAGGAGAGGTCAATCGATCGGTATGCATGACGAACTTCTGTACTCAATGGTTCTCTCGATCACTTATGTATATATAGTACGTAGCGTCGACCAAGCACGGACATAAGAGAGGACACTTCTCTCTATTAATTAGCTAGCTAACACAATATATGAAACACCTAAATTAACCCCCCAAAACCCCCAACCCCCCCCCCTTCTTTCAAAAAAACAAAAACCACAGCCACTGGAATGCTGACGCGTGGATGCCTTTTGGTCCCGGTTGGAGCCACCAACCCGGACCAAAGGCCCCCTGACTGGGCTCGGCGCACAGGGCCACGTGGAGGCACATTGGTCACGGTTCGTGTTTGAACCGGGACTAATGGGTGGAGGTATTAGTAACGACCCATTAGTCCCAGTTCATGAACTGGAACTAAAGGCCCTTACGAACTGGGACTATTAGGTGTTTTTCTACTAGTGAGTGCCCAACTTCTTCGTTCACGGAGACTGCAATCTGGCCACCCGAGACCAGCTGCATTACTCGGTGAACCCAAACTTCTGAAAAGCCACGACTAAGAAGCACCTGACGCAGGAAATCCCAATTTACCCGGTTGTAAGCCTTCCCGAAATCTAGCTTCAGGAGAATGGCTGGAGCCTTCACGCGTTTGAGCTCCTGAACAATTTCCTGGAGAGCTAGCGGACCCTCCAGTATGTTGCGGCCCCGAATGAAAGCCGATTGGTTACGGTGAATCATGCGATGGGCTATCGGACCAAGGCGCGTGGCACAAGCTTTCGCACAAATTTTAAAGGGAACGTTGTTGAGCGCAATAGGGCGGAATTGTCTAATGTTATCGGCCCCTCGAACCTTAGGAATAAGGGAAAAGACTCCAAAATTAAGGCGAGCAATATCTACCGTCCCACGCATAAACCCGTTGCAAATTTCAGAGATTGGGACTCTGAGCATAGGCTAGAAACGTTTCAACATCGCCACCGGCCAGCCATCCGGGCCCGGTGCCGTGTCTGATTTCATGCCCATCAGGGCATTATCAATTTCTTTAGGGAGGAAAGCAAGCCCGAGCTCATCATTCTCGGAGTCCAGAACGCGTTGGGTGGCATCCCACATGCTCGCACGGAGGCCAACCCTCTCATCCTCATGACCCCATTAAATTGATGTAGAAGTCGTAAATGTGGCGCGTGATGTCCTCTTGTCGCAGCAACAACCCTTGCTCCGCTTGCAACCTGAGGATTGCACACTTTCTACGTCGACCGTTGGTGTAGGCGTGGAAGTACTTGGTATTGGTGTCGCCTTTGAGTATCCATTTTAGACCACCTCGACGCTGCCAGTACTCTTCCTCCACACGCAGCAACGCCTTGACCCGCCCCTCGAGGGCATAGTGGTGAGCCCATTCCTGCTCTGGGAAGGTACGCGCGTCAGCCTCTGCGTCAATCCTTCCTATCTCTTCGAGGATCGTCGCCCTAAGCGCTTTGTCGTTCCTGCCAAGGTTAGCGCCCCATCCCTTGAGGCTAGCCCGGAGACGGCCCCCGACCGCATTCTAGAACTCCATCGGACTTCTCTCGAGCCCAACCTGGTGCATGCAAGCCCGCCATTTCTCTGTAAAGACCTCTTTGAACCCTGGCGTTTCAAACCAGGCCGTCTCGAAGAAAAATCACGGGCTACGACACAATCTATCCTCCGCAGAGGCATGAACTAGCGGGACATGGTCGGACCCGATTCGGGTTTCAGCGATCAAGGAGCAGAGGGGGTACACCACTTCCCATTCCGGGGACATGAACACCCGATCAAGCTCCGAGCGGACCGGGTCGAGTTGCTTGTTCGTCCAAGTGAATCTCGCTACCGACCTCGCCACTTCCCTAAGGGCCATTGAGGCGATGGCCGTATTAAACATGGTCACCCGTGGCCTGTTGATAATACGGTTATTTTTGTCCGCACCCGAGCGGATCAAATTGAAGTCCCCTCCCACTAGGACAGGGATCGCCGCCGCGGTCACCACTGTGACTTTGGCTTGGAGTTCTCCCAAGAACTCCGCCGACCGCGAGTGATCGGCCGGTCCTTAAACCTGGACCACCACAAGATCACGAAGAGAAGCCCGTATGCGTAAGTGCACTGCAATGAAAAAAGCCCCATGTCCCAGGAGATAAGATCATACATAGCACGACACAGACCCAGCAGCATGCCGCCCGAGTGCCCTACTGCAGGGACATGCTGCCACTCAAAGCACTCTAGCAGATCAATAGAAAGTAGTTCTTGGCAGAGGAAATCCGCCTTGATCGTTTCCTGTAAGCCTACGATATCTATGTCCTCCTTACACATGCACTCCTTTAACTGGGTTTGCCGCCCAGCGTGGCCGAAGCCACAAATATTCCAAAAAAGAGCCCGCATCTAGATCACGCGATTGCGGAGATGGACACCTCTCGAGGTGATCGCCTTAGCCACGCGCCTCACCTTGCCCCTACAAGGCGAGGGAGAGGGAGCAACCCCTGTTGCCTGACCCTCCCTCCTCGAGCAGAACTGAAAGGGCAGCGGCATCACCACCCTCGGGGCCACCCTCCCTCTGCTCGGCACGCGCTGCTGCGCAGCAGCCAACGCGGCCTGCGCGGCCTCCTTGGCGCAAACTAAGGAAATAAGCTCGCGTGCCCCTCCCAAAAATGAGGTGACCACGCCACTCGCATCCAACACCTCACCCAAATGCTCATACGAGAAGGAGTCCAAAACCGTAAAATGAGGGGTTGGATTACCTGAAATCTACATGTTCTTCTGCGCTTGGAGGAGCTGCGCACGCTGCAGGGAAGGCATGTTCCCCTTGCCCCCCTTGGATCGCGAGCTGGTGCGCACCGGCGCCGCCGGCACTGGCTTGGCTCGCTTGGCCTTGGAGATCAGCATCGCCTTGGAGGCCTCCAGCAGCAGTGGGTTGACAGGAGGAGGCGCGAGCGGGGCCGCCAGTGCCATGACCGACTGTCGTGGGGTAGACGGCGCGCCCAAAGGCTCCATCTGGCGCACTGCCTCCATGCACACCTTGCGCACGTACGTCTTCTTCATCTGCTTCACCGAGCCGTTTGGGTATCCCTGCGCGGGGAGAGCCCTCCGCCCACACCCGAATCAGCAGCAGGAGCCGAGCGCAGGTGCGGCGACGTCACTAAGCCCAGGTTGGACCCGTACTGATTAGGGATCGAGAGGTTCACCACCGTATCGCACTTCTCCATAGGTGCACGCGGCTCTACCACCCCATCCACCTCAGCCACCAGCACCGCGGGGCCCGGCCCTGAGATGCCGAGCTTGTCCCACGCGGCCGTGTCAATCGGGTCGTCGTCCATGCTAGCATCGAGGTCCTGGTCCTTGTCATTGAACATGTCCTGGTCTTGGTCATCCGGGCCCTTGCCATTGTGCGGAGGAGGTGGGGAGGGAGGGCAGGGGCCGCCTGGCGCGAAGGATCCAACTTCAGCTCAAGCTTGACATTGTAGCCCTCACCATTGAACCAAATCTGCACAGAGCCACGCAGCTTGGCTGGCGCGCGGCATGCAAAGCGCATGCACACCGGTCCCGAGAGGATTAGAGAGAGTTCGTCCACCACCAGAGGCCGGCCGATCATGGTCGGGGCCGCCATCAGCCTATCCACGCGCCACTGCTTCAGTGGAACACCCCACATCTTGACCCACACCTCCGGCATGGACAGGGCCTGGGGCTCGGCGAGGACCGCGTCACAGATATCCCCCATGATGTTGTTGATGGAGAGGAATAACTTGCCGCTGCGCGTCGCCATCCGCAGCATCACCGGATCAGGGAAGGCCACCAAGAAGGAGTCCGCGTCGAAAGGGGCCACCTGCCAGTCCCACTCGCCCTCGAAGAGGTGGGGCAGCTCCGCCTCCAAGATCTCCTTGGACAGAACACCAGGCGCCACAGAGACGAGGGCCGTGTTGGCGCCCAGCAGGCCCGCCGGCGACTCATCCGCCTCCTCGGGGTACTGCAGGCAGAAGAAACCACCCCCAGCGAAAGCGTGGCCCATGGATTGGAGCAGCATGGACTTCCACGCGTTGGGCAGTAGGCCAAGGCGTGCCCCTCTTGGAATCAAAACTTTAATCGTATCAAAGTATTCTCATGTGATTCAGATGCTTAAAATCTTGACTAGCTAACCAATTAGCAAAGACATCAAGGTTCAGTCTAATCTCTGTTTTGTCCAGTGAGGGAGAGAGTTGCAGTTAAATATGTGAGAAATAAGCTACAGATCAAAGGATCACTTGTTCCTTTAGGTAATCTGGCACTACATAAAGAGGCATATTTTCTTTCAAGAATCATCATTTTTACTAGTGAGTCATGCTAGGTTTCGGATTTACAGTCAAACAAGAGCACTAAAAAAAGTCGGTTCTAGGTTTTATACATGAGGACCCTGTAAGTGCCTCAGTTTGGGAGAGAGCCTTATTAGAAGATATAAATTGTAGATTTCTATAGAGCAGAATAGCAAGATTGATGGAAGACAATGCCGATGCTAGCATAATACCATTTACTCATAGAAATTGCATGCTATATATTAACAACACAGTGGATTACGAAATCATATGCGGATTGAAATGAGATACAGAAGCACTGTCTTAACACACAAAATAAACCTCCCTATCTATCTAACATTCTTTACAGCCTGAACCTGAGCTGTTAGAGCATCTCCAGCCGCGCCCCCCAACAGGCCCTCCCCAGGCGTTTTTTCCACGTCGGTGCCGGAAAAACGCCCCAGTCGCGTCCCCAGGACGCCGAATTCCGCCGGCTCGGCCCATTTTTGCGTCCGGCGATCACAGGCTGAACCCGATGCACTGGGGGCGCTCGGGGGCTCTGGCACAAGGGAAAAGCGCTCCTGGGGCCACATTGTCAGGCGAAAAGTCAAGTCACCCGTCCAGATTCGCCTCCGACCCCCCCTCCCCGCGCTTAGCTGCCACCCTGCCGATCCTGGTGCCGTCCCACGCCAATCGCAGCTAGATAGATCATTCCCTGCCAAAAAAAGAAGAGGTTTCACCGAGGCAGCCTCTCCGCCGCCGTCCGGGCAACTTTTTCGGCGTTCGGGCCGCGTAGGGCCTGTACACCTGTGGGTTTGTGCCCACCTTGCCCACAAGGTGTTCGGTGATTTTCCCGGCGCGGCGATGGACTGCGAAGATGAGGAGGCGCTCGCGGCATTGCTGTAGGAGGAAGCCGAAGCCGACGTCCAGGAGCGGGAACATCTCATGGTGCTCGCCGCCCTTGCCGGCCTGCTCGCGAGCAGTGAAAAGCCACGGCGAGGTGGCTCGGCGCCTGGGCGGGTGAAAGCAAAGAACCGGCATCGTCTGGAAGGCTACTGCACGCTCTATTCGGACTACTTCGACGACGCTCCATTGCACGGTGAGAAAACATTTCGATGCCGTTATCGGATGAGCCAAAAGCTTTTCCTCAGGATTGTGAATTCCATCCAAGAGTTCGACAACTACTTTAAGTGCAAGATGGATTTCACCGGCACACTTGGATTCACCTCAATCCAGAAGTGCACGACAGCTATGAGGATGCTTGCATACGGAGCTCCCAGTGATTCACTCGACAACTATGGGCGCATGGCCGAGTCCACCACCATTGATTGTCTCTACAAGTTCTGCAGGGCAATGGTGGTAGTGTTTGGACCGCAATACTTGCGAACACCCAATGTGTAAGGCACTGCTCGGATCCTAGCACAGAATGTAGCAAGAGGATTTCCTGGGATGCTTGGAAGCATATGCATTGGAAATGGAAGAACTGTCCATTTTCTTAACAGGGGTTGTACAAAGGTGCAAAAGGCGGTTGCAGTGTGGTACTTGAGGCAGTGGCCACAAAGGACCTCTGAATTTGGCACTCTTTCGTTGGGATGCCAGGAACTCACAATGACATCAACGTCCTGCAGTGCTCCCTTGTCTTTGCCAAGCTTGTTGAAGGTCATTCTCCTCTGGTGAACTTCGAGGTCAATGGGCGGCACTACAACAAGGGGTACTATCTAGATGATGGCATCTATCCGAGATGGTCGACATTTGTGAAGACCATCTCAAACCCTGTGCCAGGAGGCAAGAACGCCTTCTTTGCAAAGGTTCAGGAGGCTTGCAGGAAGGATGTCGAGCTGGCATTTGGTGTGCTACAATCTCGATTTGCTGTTGTCTGGTTCCCTGCTCAGACCTGGTCGAAAAATCAAATTTGAGAGATCATGACTTGCTGTGTCATCTTGCACAACATGATCATTGAGAGCGAGCAGGAAGAGGAAGTGTTTGACACTGAACCATATTACAGGCAGGGTCCTCTTGCTCGAGTTGATCACCAGCTACCGGCAACCTGGACTGACTACCTCAATATGCGTCGGGAGATTCGAAACCCACATGTGCATCAAGAACTGCAACACGATCTGGTGGTGCACCTATGGAGGCTCAAGGGCGAGGCCAGGGTGACGCGGAAATGACATGTGATGAAACTTGAGTTTTTATTTGTTACACTATATAATTTGTATTGAACTATTTGTTGAACTATTTGATTTATGTGATGAAACACGCCGAAACACGCCGAACCATGCCGAACTATGTGTATTTGTATGCGAAAATTCACACCGAAACACGCCGAACCGCACCGAATATGGACCGATTCACGCAGATATCGGGTCCTTTTTGGACACAATTGGACCGAATACTAGGCCGAAATCGGCGCCTGGGGCCAACCTGGGGGCGACGGTTGGGTGCCCAACCGCCCTAGCGCCGAGTATACCGCCAGCTCATCGCTAGGTCGCTCTTTTTCAGCGCCCTGCGGGCCCGAACGGTTGGAGATGCTCTTAGTCCTTTATACAACCCGCAGAGTAAGAATGCGCTTAAAAGGTGGATGTGTGCACGACCCGGTACCACCTATACAATTCACATGTGGCGTGATTGTTTGATATGTTGAATCTACTGGTTCAGATTCCGGAAGCACGAATAAGATAGGAAATCCTTACCATTCCTGCAAAGCGAGTGTTGCTGTGATACTTGTCCATTCCTGCAGAAAGAAGAACCAGTACCATTACATATTTACATTACTAATAGTGTCGCTGTATCGGTGCTGAGTTTTTATGAATTTCCAGCACCCACCCAGCGGCCAGCAGCACGCAGGCAGCAAACATCGCACGGGAGGACCGGAGGAGAGCACAATTGGGCAAGGAATTACCATGATCTGCACCAGGCGGCGGGCGGCGGGCGGCGGCACGGAGACGGCGATTCCAGGCGGCAGCGAGCGACTCCAGACGGTGGCGACCGCGGGATCACGGTACTGGAATAACTTGCGTTGCGGCTGACTTTTTTTTTTGCAACACATTGCGTTGCGCCAGGGTTAGCATCGTGATGGGTCTTGCTGGGCTGGGCCATCTCATGCCGTGTCCCCTGCGTACTCGCACATTTTTATCTTTTTTTCCCTTCTTCTCAAAAAAAAAATCTTCTTTACCGAAATCACTAATTAAGGAGTATTCCTTGCGGAAATCACTCCAACTTTCCCAGGTTGTGACAAGTGTCGCGCTGCATGTGCACCACTTCTCGCAACCTGGGAGTTTTCCCTTTTTGCATAGATCCATTTATTCAAAATGTTTTATCTCTTAAACCGTGCGTCCAAATCTCGAACCGCTTTCGCCATTGGATTTCTCGCATCGAGATCTTCAAAACTAGATCACATGTTGATAGGTTTTGACGAACTTTTTTTTCACAAAAAAACCGAACGAAAAAAACCGACAAAAAAACCGAACCGGAAACACGGGTTTTTTCCCTTTCCGAAAGAGGCACGCCCGTGCCTCTGACGAAAGCACAACCGTGCCTCTGGCGGAAGCACAACCGTGCCTCTGGCGGAAGCAAAACCGTGCCTCTCGCGAAAGAAAAAAAACGCGTTTTTTTCCTTTTCCGAAAGAGGCACGCTCGTGCCTCTCGCGAAAGCACAACCGTGCCTCTGGCGGAAGCAAAACCGTGCCTCTCGCAAAAGAAAAAAAATAGAAAACACATTTTTTTTCCCTTTCCGAAAGAGGCACGCCCGTGCCTCTCGCGAAAGCACAACCGTGCCTCTGGCGGAAGCAAAACCGTGCCTCTCGCGAAAGAAAAAAAAACATAAAACACATTTTTTTCCTTTCCGAAAGAGGCACGCCCGTGCCTCTCGCGAAAGCACAACCGTGCCTTTGACAGAAGCAAAACCGTGCCTCTCGCGAAAGAAGAAGAAAAAAACAGAAAACACGTTTTTTCCCTTTCCGAAAGAGGCACGGCCGTGCCTCTCGCGAAAGCACAACCGTGCCTCTGGCGGAAGCAAAACCGTGCCTCTCGCGAAAAAAAATTGGTCGAAAAGCTAGGGCAGACCGGTAGAAAACCAAGACGTCAAAAAACCCTGAAAAAAAACCTTTTAAAAAGCCGAAAACGCGTGCGTAAAAATAAAAAAACAGAATCCGGAGGGAGCGCCCAGAACGCGACACGTGGCGAATGGCTGTGAGCGCGCCAGGTGGCGCTAATCGTTGCGAGGCTACCGAAGGAGCGCTCGTTAATTAGTTGCTCCCCTTCTTTCCTTTTCTTTTACATCGAGAAAAGGAACATTGTTTTGGTGGGTACTAGGAATTTTTTTAGGATATCAGACATTGCTAAACGAATAGTTGTGAAAGGCGCTAGTAGCCACCCGCTACTCTTAAGTTTTGTAGCACTCGCCATGGGACAAAATCAGGGCAGAAAACTAGAGCCTGCCACTGGGTTGTAGAGTACCAGTGGCAGGCACAAAAATTGCCCATCATAGTTCACAAATTTCCAAAAGTTTACAGTGGCGGGCGACGACGCCCGCCCGCCATACATATAGTAAGGTGGTTGGAAAAATCATATTTATTAAATCCATAAAAGTCTAAAGTTTCTACCACAAGGTGATGTAATAATAAAGATTAGTACCTTCTTTCCTACACCTTTGCATGTACAGGAAGACTATATGTATAGTAGTCAAATGATTTATTTAATAATAAAGTATCTTTACATCAAAAGAAAGCAAATCCACGCAAAACAAGCAATATCACACCTGCTTGTCTAGTCCTGCAAACGTATACGTAGGTAGTAATTGACCTCAACAGTTCAGTACTGTAAGTAAATCGTGACTGGAAAACCTACTAGGTCATCAAAGCAATGACAGGCTCCGTAGATATGGTGGATGAGGCTACAAGTACACCGTCCATAACCACTATATATGGCGCATATCATACCTGTTGGCGACCAAGTGCCGGTACCAATGTGATATTGCTCAAGATATTTTGCACATGTGGGATGCTGACGTACAATAGTGTCACCTGCAATGGTTGGCATTGCCTTTGAACTGACACATAAATTCCTTCCGATACCACTCCCGCTGCTTCTAAGACCAAACAGGAGAGCATTGTCCCCGATGCTTGTTAGATGAACTACTCGTCCTTGGATAAGGTCCACTATTCTGTACACTACCATGTGCTTGAAGAACATGTAATCGCAAGAACCGACGAGTAGGATCTCTGAGTCACATTCTACTAATTCGGAAAGGCCGTTGATCATGCCCGTCGGACATACGGCAATTACCTTTGGTGCTGGAAACAAAGACGGACTGAATCCTGAGTTCTTCTGGGGCCAAGGTGGGTCAATCTGTAAAATCTGTACTTCAACGCTGGAAGTGGGCTTTGGTTGCAACATGTAAAGTTTTCCTTGTGATGATATGGTGCTCTGATTTGGGGAGAAGCTCCAGCTTGATAGCCTCCATTGCTTGTCCTTGGTGGTAGCAAATAGTACGCGTGGCATATCTCGAAGCACAATGGTGATGACGGCGACTCCTTGGGTATTAATGCTCAAGGAGGCGGTCATGCTGCCCGGCAATAAGTACGTACATCCGTTGTGCAAATTGAAGTGGGTTGATCCTGAGCTCAGCACGGTGTGATACGTGATTGGCGGGAATTTCTCCACGTCTCCCGTGAAGGGGTGGAGGAGGCATATGGGGCCCTCTTGCTCGCCATGTTGCTGCTGCATGAGGAGGAGGCCGTCGACCGAGCAGAGAACGCAGTGGTCCTCGAGAAGAGCGATTCGAGGGCGGACGAATACTCCGGTGCTGAGGTTGAGGAAACTTTTCGTGCCATCTCCAAGGTGGAGTCCGTGGCCGCCCGGCAGCATCATCCACCGACACGGATGAAAGCGCGAGTCGGTGATGCCACGGCCGCGTGGGCATACGGTGCTGGACCGCCAGTGCGTGCACACTGCACGGAAGCGGATGTAGTCGACCAGGTCTCCGGCCAGCACCCGCCAGCCCATGAGCTCAACCAAATCCGCCGGCAAGGACGTCAGGGGAGACAGGTCGTCATCTGAGCAGGTGGCGGAGGAGGCCGTGACCGGCGCAGGAGGGAGCTCGCAGTTCGCCGCCGGCGAGAACATGGATAGATCGATCCCGATCGGGTTTTTTCTTGCCCTAGCCACGGGGCCCTCCGGCAAGGGATTTTTAAGCAGATCGCTCGGCGGTGAACTATTCGGGATGGGCCCTGAGATGCTAGTGTTGGGCCTAAGCTAACACCCAGCCGATCTTTCTCTAGTACGTGCGTGTGATTGCTGAATAAAAAAGATTAATTCTTCATCCTCTTTGGTGTTTTTGTGTGAATGTGTGATTGATGTGCACGTTTTTATATAATGAAATAATAGACGGTGTTTTTTCTAAAGATAATCATCTGTACATAAATACTAGGAGTACTAGCTAGTAATACGCAGAGGTATTTCCTGCAGCAACAAGAAAAAAAATCAATAATGCAAACATGTTTCATCACCAACTAGTAAACATGCCCATGCATTGCAACGGAAAAGAAAGACCCTTGTCCCTAGCATGATAAGCACAACGTTCGTGCTTCGCTATGAAGAAAACACCAGTTGTCATGAATCAAGGTTTGCCTCGGTTAGGTAATTGTGTCGCAGGACACTCGATGGCAAAAACGGTGGCCAATTGACGGCAAGGTTCTCCAGGATGATGGTTCAAGACAGGAGACATGTCGCGCTGACGTGTGACCAGATCGGCGGGATCAAGACCACGATGGCAACGCGATGCGTGCCGCACATGTCATCAATTGTGACGGCTCGATTCCCACGACCTCCCCTCCACCCTCTGCTTCCCAATCTTATCATCCTCGTCGTCATCTTCCTGATCACGGCCTCCAGTAGCCCCATCTCCCGCTCCTTCCTTTGGAGTTCCAGCCCTTGGCGCGGCACGCCCACAAGCGTGGTCCGCAACGTGCATATAGGAAGGAGGTTTGAAGAAAGGAATAGAGTACATGATGGAGGTTTTCGAAGCATAAATGAATTCCACCTATGGTGAGACGGTCTATGCTCCCTCTCTTTCTGGAGGATCCTTGGTTCGATGAGTTGGTTCGTGAGTCCTCGCAACCATGATTTGAATCCCTCTATGCATGCTATTTCTTTTTTTTTTTGAGGGCCTGTAACGAATGTACCAAACGAAATAAAAACCACAGGACGCCGGTAACGAACAGACGAAACGAAATAAAAAGGATGTACCAAAGCAAAACGATGAATAAAAAAGTGGAGAAACAATTGTCCACCCTACACGTGAAAATCATATTAATCTTTTTTCTAACTGTATTAGAAAGACATCTCTACCTAATATTGAAGACTAATGTTTGATTTGAATAGACCGGTTATACATGTTTACGTGCACATATTACTTGTAATATGGTAGAGATGAAAAAAATATTGTTGGAATTGGGCACATGATGATGCGTGGAGCATGGTGGCCGATTGATCTTCTGGCCGCTGACGACATGCACGGCAGCCGTGGTTGTGCTCGTCCAACGCAGATGTGTATGCGTTCTTTTTCCTTTGACTGCGAGCATATGCGCACATGTTTTTTAGTTGGAGCTCATTTTTTAGCTTTAGTTTTTTTTGCATGCTTTTTAAAGCTTTTTTTAGGGTCGCGCTAACTGCCACACGTGTGGCAGGAAGGGAGACGCACCGCACGTCTCTAATGTAAACAGATTGCCACGTCATCGCATGCATGCATGCATGCAGGAATCTTTTTGGATTTCTAGTTTTTAAAATGTTTTATCTCTTAAACGAAAAATCCGATTGAAAATCCGTTTTCACCATTAAATCCCTCGTGATGAGATCTTTAAAACTAGATCCCATGTTGATATGTTTTGATGAAATTTTCTTTGGATTAAAAGTTGCCATGTCTATTGCATATGAATTGCCATGATGTTTACACTGAAGTTGCCATGATATGTTCAACTATTTTCTTCTACATTTAAAAGTAAATTTTAACATTTATAAAACGGGGAATTAAGAAACTAGACTTGCCATGAACCATAAACTAAAATTGCCATGATACATGCACGTAAAATTGCCATGGTTCATAAAAAAAAAATTCATGGTCAAAGTACTGGAGTTGCTATCATCAAAATACTAAAATTGCCATGATCTACAAACTAAAATTGCCACATGGCAACTTTAGTTTAAGCCCTATGGTAACTGCATGTAAACATCGTGGCAACTTCTAGCAAAAAAAAAATTTCATCGAAACATATCAGCATCGGGTCTAGTTTTGAAGATCTCGTCGAGACGGATATAATGGTGAAAACGAATTTTTAGTTCGCTTTTTTATTTAGGAGATACAATATTTTTAAGTCAAAAACCAAAAAAAAATTTGTTGATGTCATCTATTCATACGTGGCAAAATGAATGGTGATGGAAGCGTGTGTGCGATGTGCAAACGCCCACACGTGTGGGCGTTAACATTTCCGTTCTTTTAAGGTTGGTCTTTTAAGCTTTAGGTGAGGCTGATTGATTACACGATACATGCACGTTTAGATGCGTCTGTGTTTTTTCTAACTGAGTGGAAGATACAAACATATAGTCAAGTGCGTGTTAATTAAACACCAGGGCTTCATTAGTCCATTGGCTAGCATTCTAAGTGTTTTGAATCAGAATGATCGAATCAATTGAACGATGGTTACAGACCCCCTTTTATATCTCCCGAAGAGGCACGACGATCCCTCGAGGAGGCGTCGGTTCCAGGAGATCGAAGGGAGACGTCGGTTGCGGGACAAACCGCAACGACGGTTTGGGCAAGGGGAGATTTTCCCCTAATTACAAAATTATTTTTAACACTTCCCCTAATCTACGCTTGACCATGTAGATCAACTTCACGATTGTCCGGAAAGCTCTATCATCTCAAAAGATTCTCCTTCAAAAGTTCTTCATAAAATCTTTGATGAGGTCCTGAAATATATACTCACAAAGAAAGATAGCATAATATGATGTCATTAAAATGAGGATATCTCAAGAAGAGACTCCCCCTGACACCTGCAAGTCCCTAAGTCTTCGCATACCAATTCCATGAACACATTTCTGGAATGTAGAATTTGGTAGAGACTTGGTAAATAAATCAGCAAGGTTGTCGCATGATTTGACTTGCAGAATGCTTATTTCCTTGCTTTTCTGAAGATTATGGGGAAAGAACCATTTAGGAGAAATATGCTTGGTGATATTACTCTTGACGTATCATGTTTGCATCTGCGCAACACAAGCCGCATTATCTTCATAGATAATGATAGGTGATTTTATCGAACCCATTCCACATGATTGTTGTATGTGGTTTATCATTCTGCGAAGCCATACACATTCGCATGTTGCTTCAAATAATGAAATTATTTCAGAATGATTGGTAGATGTTGCCACCAGAGTCTGTTTCGAAGACTTCCATGATATAGCAGTACCACCATGTAGGAACACGAAGCCAGTCTGAGATCTGGCATTATGGGGATCAGACAAATAGTCGGCATCTGCATACCCAAACACATCAGAGTCCTGATTTTTCTGGAACTGGAAAAATAGGCCAAGATCCTTTGTGCCTTGGAGATATCGAAAGATATTCTTCACTCCAGACCAATGAACGTTTGGTGGGAGCTGCGCTATATCTAGCAAGTAGATTCACTGCAAATGCAATATCAGGTCTTGTGCAATTTGCAAGATACATAAGCGCTCCAACAGCACTAAGGTATGGAACTTCAGGTCCCAACACCTCTTCTCCATCATCCCTTGGTCTGAACGGATCTTTCTCTACGTCTAGAGATCGAACCACCATGGGAGTTTTAGATGGATAGGATTTGTCCATATTGAATTTCTCCAATATTTTCTGGATATAGGCAGATTGGTGTACCATGATTCTTGAGGGAAGATGCTCAAGTTGAATACCTAAGCAAAATTTGGTTTTACCCAAATCCTTCATCTCAAATTCCATCTTTAGGTGATTGCGTGCTTCATCAATGTCTGGTGTGCTGCCGATGATGTTGAGATCATCAACATACACAGAAATGATGCAAAATCCTATAGAGGACTTCTTGATGAAAACACATGGGCAATCAGCACTATTGGAGTAACCTTTCTGAAGAAGGAACTCACTAAGTCGGTTATACCACATCCGTCCCGACTGCCTTAAGCCATATAATGACTTATTCAGCTTTACACAATACATGTTGCGTTTTGCATTTTTATTCGGGACAGAGATTCCATCAGGAACCTTCGTATATATGTCCGAATCTAGTGACCCGTAAAGGTATGCGGTCACGATGTCCATCAACTGCATAGATAGACGATTTTGCACTGCCAAGGATATAAGATATCGAAAAGTGGTTGCACTCATTACTGGAGAATATGTTTCAGTGAAATCAATGCCGGGTTTCTGCGTGAAACCTTGTGCTACGAGCCTTGCTTTATATCTCACCACCTCATTGTTCTCATTCCGTTTCCGGAGAAAAACCCATTTGAATCCCACAGGGAAAACACTGGGAGGTGTAGGTATTGCTTCAGTGAATACCTTTCTTTTGTTAAGCGAGGCAATTTCTGCTTGGATTGCATCCTTCCATTTAGGCCAGTCGGAGCGCTTTTGGCACTCAACGATAGACCTTGGATCATGATCAGTGAGAAGGGTATCTGCAATCTTGTCAGAAAAATATATGTCGACAGTTGTAGTCTTACGATCAAATAATTCTCCAGAATCAACATAGTTGATGGAAATTTCCTGCACCCCTAATGACTCTTCGTGATTTCCCAATACGATCGAGTCTGGGTGTTCCGATTGAAGGAAATATGCCCTAGAGGCAATAATTAAAGTTATTATTTATTTCCTCATATCATGATAAATGTTTATTATTCATGCTAGAATTGTATTAACCGAAAACATGATACATGTGTGAATACATAGACAAACATATAGTCACTAGTATGCCTCTACTTGACTAGCTCATTAATCAAAGATGGTTATGTTTCCTAACCATAGGCATGTGTTGTCATTTGATTAGCGGGATCACATCATTAGGAGAATGATGTGATTGACATGACCCATTCTGTTAGCCTAGCACTTGATCATTTAGTATACTGCTATTGCTTTCTTCATGACTTATACATGTTCCTGTAACTATGAGAATTATGCAACTCCCGTTTATCGGAGGAACACTTTGGGTACTACCAAACGTCACAACATAACTGGGTGATTATAAAGGAGTACTACAGGTGTCTCCGAAGGTACATGTTGAGTTGGCGTATTTCGAGATTAGGTTTTGTCACTCCAATCGTCGGAGAGGTATCTCTGGGCCCTCTCGGTAATGCACATCATTATAAGCCTTGCAAGCAATGTGACCAATGAGTTGGTTACGGGATGATGCATTACAGAACGAGTAAAGAGACTTGCCGGTAACGAGATTGAACTAGGTATTAGATACCGACGATCAAATCTTGGGCAAGTAACATACCGATGACAAAGGGAACAACGTATGTTGTTATGCGGTTTGCCCGATAAAGATCTTCGTAGAATATGTAGGAACCAATATGGGCATCCAGGTCCCGCTATTGGTTATTGACCGAGAATAGTTCTAGGTCATGTCTACATAGTTCTCGAACCCGTAGGGTCCGCACGCTTAACGTTACGATGACAGTTTTATTATGAGTTTATAAGTTTTGATGTACCGAAGTTTGTTCGGAGTCCAGGATGTGATCACGGACATGACGAGGAGTCTCGAAATGATCGAGACATAAAGATTGATATATTGGACGACTATATTCGGTCACCGGGATTGTTCTGGGTGATTTCGGAGAAAACCGGGGTGCCAGGGGGGTTACCGGAACCCCCCGGGAGAGTATTCGGCCTTATGGGCCTTAGGGGAAAGGAGAGAGGGGCGGCCAGCATGGGCCGCGCGCCCCCTCCCCCCTCTGGTCCGAATTGGACTACGAAGGGGGGGCGGCGCCCCCCCCCCCCTTTTCTCCCCCCTCTTCACCTTCCTTCCCCCTCCTAGTAGGAGTAGGAAAGGAGGAGTCCTACTCCTACTAGGAGGAGGATTCCTCCTCCTTGGCGCGCCCCAAGGGGCCGGCTGGCCTCCCCCCTTGCTCCTTTATATACGAGGGCAGGGGGCCACCCCAGAGACACACAAGTTGATCTACGGATCGTTCCTTAGCCGTGTGTGGTGCCCCCTTCCACCATATTCCACCTCGGTCATATCGTCGCGAAGCTTAGGCGAAGCCCTGCACCGGTAGAACATCAACATCGTCACCACGCCGTCGTGTTGACGGAACTCCTCTCCGGAGCTTTGCTGGATCGGAGGTCGGAGATCGTCATCGAGCTGAACGTGTGCTGAACTCGGAGGCCCCGTACGTCCGGAGCTTGGATCGGTCGGATCGTGAAGACGTACGACTACATCAACCACGTTATCATAACGCTTCCGCTTACGGTCTACGAGGGTACGTGGACATACACTCTCCCCTCTCGTTGCTATGCCATCACCATGATCTTGCGTGTGCGTAGGAATTTTTTTGAAATTACTACGTTACCCTTCACCGATGTCCCAGTCAGTTTGTGCATACTGGAACTGGGTTGTGGAGGTTGCCCTTCCACTGGGTGTATACTACCCATCAGATGTTTGTCAACATTGAGTTGACCTGCATTTACTGACTCCGAGGTTTTTCTCCTCGCTTTCCTTTGCTGCTTTCTAGAAGCATGCTCCAGGTCAGAGGCTGTACTACTCCCCCTCTTTTGGGGAATAGGGAGTTGAGTAGTTTTTATTGGTACCTCCACTCTTTCTGGCGCGTTTCTGGCCAGATTTAAGGATTTTGTAACACCTTTCAGATCAGTAAATGAATCTGGCAGATTATTTGCAAGATGTTGCAAATTAATGATATTCCGAACTTGAAGTTCAGTCTCTTGGGTACGTGGATCAAAGGATGAAATGGCATGAGCATTCCAATCAATTTCCGGGCATTCTTTCTGGTACTTGAAATCTCCCCCTAAAGCCGGAAAATGTTCCTCATTAAATATGCAATCAGCATGACGGGCTGTGAACAGATCCCCGGTCAGGGGTTCCAGGTACTTAATAATCGACGGCGATTTGTACCCCACATAGATCCCCAACTTCCTGTGTGGGCCCATAGATGTCCGTTGTGGTGGTGAGATCAGGATGTATGCAGCACATCCGAACTTACGCAGATGGGAAATGCTTGGAGGATTTCCACGTACCAATTCCAGAGGGAAAGAACTGTGATATGCAGTTGGCCTCAATTGTATCAAGTCAGCAGCGTGTAAAACAGCGTGACCCCAACAAGAGGTTGGCAAGTTGCAATTCATCGACAAAGGTCTTGCAATGAGTTTGATCCTCTTAATCAATGCTTCAGCCAAACCATTTTGTGTATGGACATATGGAACAGAGTGCTGAACTTCAATCCCCAAAGCCATGCAATAATCATTGAAAGCACATGAGGAGAATTCTGCAACATTGTCCATCCGAATTGATTTAATTCGACTTTCAGGATAATGGGCTTAAAACTTAATGACTTGCCTCATTATCTTGGCAAATGCATGGTTTCGTGTGGATAGAAGACACACATGTGACCATCATGTAGATGCGTCAATCAGAACCATGAAATACCGGAAAGGTCCAGATAATGGCTGAATGGGACCACAAATGTCTCCTTGAATACGTTCAAGGAACTGAAGTTGTTCAACTTGTATTTTGAGGTGTGAGGGCCTCAAAATTAGCTTTCCCGTGGCACAAGATGTGCACACAAAATCAGAAGATTGAGGAAATTTTGACTCAAGCAAATTATGACCAATGGAATTGCTAGTAATTTTTCTCATCATCCCTATTCCAGGATGGCCTAGGCGATCAAGCCAGGTTTGGAATGCGTTAACATTCTAAAAAATTACTTTGTATGCAACATGTTCCACGGGTTTGATGTACGTATAGTACAAACCAGACGGTAGAGAAGGAATTTTCTCATGTACCTTTTTGCCATATCCGTCATCTTTAGTAAAGAGTAGATACTCCTCTTTGTTGTCTTCATGGGTTTCAATATGAAAACCATTTTTACGGATATCCCGATAACTGATCAGGGTACGTGCAGAATCGGGATACAGTAAAGCATCCTCAATTGTCACATATGTACCACTTGGGAGGGTGAATATGACACGTCCAATACCAACAATCACAGTATCGCGTCCAGCGATAGTTAGAATATCTCCATTTGTCTTTTTCAGAGTTTGGAAATATTTCATCTCCCTCAGTATGGAGTTTGTGGCACCACTGTCCACAAGGCATAATTCCTCTTCCATCAGATTGTCCCCATAGAAAACTATATAAAACAAAGAATTTTTAATAAGAAAGACTCATAGTAATATATAGAATACAATCTTTATTATATCAAATGTGCTGATACAATACAATATAAAGACAACAATAAACTTATGTTCTTATTACAATCATCACAAATTGACATAATTAAGTAGATCACTAAGGAGATTGAGGGACTAGTCGAAGTCGCCAAACACGCTGTTTGCAGTGTACTCAATCAACGTGTTCTCCATTTCAGCAGTAGCCTCAGGCAGATAAGGAACCACGGCGTTGCTCGGTCCAGGAGGAACATCGTGCGAACCACCAGCTCCTTTTGCGCTATCCGGATGAAGGTTGAAGTTGGCTTCAAACCTTTTCCCTTGAGGTGCTTTGCGTCCCTGTGATTGCTGGTACAGCATAACCAGATGCTTGGGCATTGTGCACTTTTCAGTAGAATGCGTGTGGCATCCACACTTGTTGCAAAGCTTAGATTTATTAAACCTGGGCTTTGAAGTGCCTTTTCCCTTGCCTGGGTATCTAGATCTCCTGTTCCCATTACGCTTTCGCTTATGCTCGAAATTGGTTTGTTTACCCAGAAAGGTACCATTAAACTTTTGTCTATTTGCAACATTCAGATGGACTTCAGGTAAAGGTTGTGCCCCAACTGGGCGCTGAGAGCCATTCTTAGCGAGTAGCTCCTCATGCTTTTCAGCCTGAAGTAACATGTGAATGAGCTCGGAATAGACAGTGTAGTTACGAGCACGGTATTGCTGTTGGAGGATCCTATCTGAAGGGAGCATAGTAGACAAAGTTTTCTCTATCTTCTCCCCCTCAGTAGGTTCCTTCTCACAAAAGCGCATTTTGGAACATATCTTATGAACAACATGATTGTACTCACCAATGGACTTGAAATCCTGAAGACGAAGATGAGTCCAATCATGAAGTGCTTCTGGCAAGACTACTGCCTTCTGCTGTTCATACCTCGTTTTGAGGGCCAGAAACAGAGTACTAGGAGATTCCTCCTGTAAATACTCAGACTTGAGATCTGGATTAATATGGTGCCTTATGATGAATAAGGCAACATAATTCTATTGTTCTGTCAGCGGCGTGGCCCCATCCAGGAGAGGAGTCTCTGGGGGTTGTATTGCACGCGCTATCCCACGGGACGCAAGACTGATCTTGATGTCCATAGCCCATGTAGGGTAATTGTGGCCATTGAGGGCAAGCTCCTCAAACTCTTTGGCAGTCATCTTCGCCTACATGGGAGAACTAGAGATAATTAATTTATGGGTGGTAAATTAAAAACCATCATGGTTGTGTAATAAGAATGCAAAAATTTGATACTCAAGTGTAAACTTGAAAAATTCTCAACCTCAATTGTGTGAACATAACACTTTGAAGATCACTTAGATCTCACAGTAATAGGCTACATCGCCATTACCTTGTGTATGCTACAATTCAAATATAAGGAATACACGTTGGAGGTAATCGTTTGTCGAGAATGACAAAGCGTAGACCTCACAGTAAGAGAGGACAGTCTGCAAATAAGCAGTAGATCACAACTCATTACCTTGTGATTCCAAATAAAATGAGGGAGAAACATTCAAAAATTTGCAAGTTTGATGTGCGAGAGAAGATCTCAGTCGCAAAGACATGTTCGATAAAAATGAGATGTGGTAAACACATGGAACATGTCATTCTTCCCAGATGAAATCCGGTACTTTATTTATATTATCAATCCATTACATAATATAAACACACCTACTAATAATTACACAAGTCCTAACATAGAATAAATCTAGAACAGGACTAAAATGTAAGTAGTAGTCAACCTAAGTACTAAACAGTACTAAACATAGACTAAAATTGCACAAATACAATAATTAGTACTAATGTTAAGAAAACAGAGAGAAAAAAAATCCACACTTCTGGCCGGCCCACCCGCCACAGCACTGCACAGGGAGGGGGGGGAACACGGGCGCCTGGGCCTGGGCCTGCCCGGCCTATGGCCGGCCCACACGCCGCCGCACCGCACAAGACAGGGGGGAGCGGGCGGATCGGATAAGGGTCAGAGTATCCGAACCCCGCACCACCACCTCTGCTCAATCCCCACTGTCACACGGCGGCGCCGACGGAAGGAGTGGCCGCCGCAGGCCCTCGCGATTCCGGTGATCACCGGCGTAGCACCGACGACCCCTCCTCGTCCGAAGAAGAGTCGACGACGACGTGATCCGGGCGAGCAGTCCCTGGTGCGGCGCTGGCAAGTCCGAGGCTCGCCGGAGCCCACGAACCGGGGCGGCGGCTGGGGTGACGGTCAATGGGGGCGACGGCGCGCCCGAAGAGACGCCTGAAGCGCCGTGCGGCTCGGCTGCTCGAGCCCGCAGCCGTCTCCTGCTCATGCGTGGCGATGGCGTCGGCGCCCTCCATGCCGGCTCCAAGGTGGACTACTCCAGAGGCACCGATCGGCGCGGAGACGAAGGCGAGCGCATCCTCCTCGTTCACGACGGCGCGCATCGGTACAGGGGTGTAGCCAGGCAGGCGGAGGCTCGGGCCAGCGGCCACGGCATCAGGCGGAGGCGTTGACGGCGGGATCCATGCGGCCGGCGGAGGAGGTGGTGGAGGCGGAGACCCAGTGGGCAGGCATGCGCGTTAGCGGCCCCGTGCATCATGGGGGCGCTCGGGCCGGCCACCAGCCAAGGGTCGTACTCCATGGACGCTTGGCCACGGGCGCGGGGAGCACCGCAGTGGGCGCGTCCGGGAGCACGGGGACCGTGTCCAGGGGCTTGGTGAGCACCGCGACGGGCGCATCCAGCGGCGCGGTGGCTGCCAGGGGCGGCACGTCCAGCGGCGCTCCGGCCGAACCGTCGGATGGCTTGCATCCGGCGACGGAAACGGCGGTGGCCACCAACTCCATGGCGGCGAAGGGTAATGAGGCGGTAGCGGCGACCGTCCTCGCGGATCAGACGGAGGAAGAAGGAGACGAGGCCTGTCATCTCACCGGCGGCGAATGCTTCCTCTCTTCTCCTTTCTCTGTTGCCTTTTTGCTCTCACTGGTTGTTCTACGTGCTGATAACGTGTTTTGAATCAGAATGATCGAATCAATTGAACGATGGTTACAGACCCCCTTTTATATCTCCCGAAGAGGCACGACGATTCCTCGAGGAGGCGTCGGTTCCAGGAGATCGAAGGGAGACGTCGGTTGCGGGACAAACCGCAACGACGGTTTGGGCAAGGGGAGAATTTTCCCCTAATTATAGAATTATTTTAACACTAAGCTTTATAGCGTGAGCTCTTTTTTTGACGGAAACGAATTAGGGACCAATGAAAAAACGTTTGACGGACGAAAAAGCCTATGGGTCCCACCGTAAACAAAATTTTGTGGAGAAACAATCCATTCTTTAATATTAGGTAGAGATAAAGTCAAGACAGTAATAAAAGCAACTGGTCGATCTCAGAAGGTGTATGGATATGTGAGCTAAGTGGCCGATTTCCTTTTTTCGCGCATGGATGCTCATTTTAGTAGTTTATTTCTTCATCTGTTTTGAATCCGACAGACTGAAATAAAACCGACCATACACAGATGTCCCATATGAGAGAGAGAGGGAGAGAGAGAGAAGGTGTGCCATAAAAAAGTGTGGTGCAGCTTTTTCTTCCCTTTTCCTCGGCGGCTAAGGCAAACTTTCTCCTACAAGCTTCGCCAGCGAGACTGTGGATTCACCTCCTCTCTGCTTGCGCTCCGGTTAATAGTTTATGTTAGAGTTTTTTAGTCCTCGCAGGTGCAGTGCTCGAACGGATGGGGGTGCTTCCTCTTAGAGTTTTTCTTCAGGGCTTCACTTTTCCTCGAATTCGTCTATCAGGATGTAGTCGACGGAGCCCTGGTCTAGATTTCAGCCGTTTCATTTGGGCAGTAAGATTAGGGTTCAATGACGATGATTGCGGCTCCGGGTCGCTAGTCCTTAGAAGCATGTGTACAAAGACTTTTTGGTTGTCATCAATAAGGTCAAACCGGCTCCGGTAGGCGAACGGCGACAGTAGCGTGTCGACAACTTGTTCTGGCGACAGTAATGGACATTCGGTGGCGTAGAGACTTTGATGTAACTTTTTATCTTTAAGGTGTTTTGTGCTTTTAATAAACTTTTATAATAGATCTTGATCTTCCAGAAAAGAAAAGGAAGTGAGAGACCATAAGGAAACCATACGCCACAAAAGGAGTCCTACTAGCACCGGACCTGATGCCGGAAGAAGGATCCGGTGCACCGGCGAGGGTGAGGCAAAGCATTTAGCGCGTGGGCAGCTTGTTAATTAGTCCACATCGATGCATGTAGAGTATCCCACTGTTGTTCACTAGTGCGATGAAGAGGGAGCTTCATGTTGACGATGAGGAATGGGAGGTTCTTCAGGAATCAAACATTTACCCCAATGCAAACTTTCCGCCGGTTTACTAACGATCTTGTCAACTAGCACACTGCTGGGAGTATAGTCTACCAGTTTATCCACATACGCCTAATACACCATTGATACGATTTTGTTCTAGTTGCATACACATCGCCGATCTTATGCCTTGTATTGCTAATGCTTGTAGTTCTTTGATGTCTTTGCTCATTGTTGAACACTCGGTAGCCGATCTCATATTCTTCAACCAATGAAAGGTTGCGCCGACAACCTTCCGTGAATATTTTGTGTTCCAAAAGGTGTCACAGCCTGGTCCATTACCACCATTCGATAGTTCCATGTCGGTTCAACCAGCAGCTAGACTCCAAATTTGAAGTTTCTCGGCGCATGAATGCCATTGTCATGCTCCTTCAAGTTGGGACCTTGATGGCCACAAACATTGCAAAGTTTGCGGAGACGTTCATACTGAACATGACAGTTTTCTCAGCTTTCCTCCGCGACATATAAAGACCATCCTCGTCAAAGGTAAGCATATCAATCTTCACATGACCTCTATAGAAATTGCAGTGCAAATGCTACTTTTACAAATTCCTGTGACAAGAAGGTGCATTCATACAAAAACTGTGATGTTCGGCGAGAGGATATTCCTCCATGGTTCATAACTTCTAGCATGTCCATGATTTTTTTTCTTTTCTTTTGAGGAAATCATCACATGTGCACAGACACGAAACCTCCACCGTTTCATCAAAATTGGGTCCCTATTGGCGAAGGTTGAGTTTTTCGAGTTGAGAAAAGAAACAAATCAGAGGTGGTCTTTGTGAAAAAATGTGGTCGTGGTCTTAATTAGACAAACTCATATTCTTTAACTATTTTGATGAGATTCCAAACGGCCTCCAACTCTGATAGTCTGTAAGTACTAGAAGTAGTAAATTCCATGTGATAAAGAAGGTAGAGCAAGCCTGCTATATCTTATTACATGGATATTAACATTTGTCTTCAACATACTTATGGAGTATGTGATCTACTGGTCTCTTCTTATTTGAGAAAAGAAGATCCCAGAAGCAAGGAGAACTCAGGTAGGCAGCAAACGCCGCCTAGCTTGGACGTACGATGAGACTAGCAGCACTATTGGCAGATGCGCCCGGCGTTCCCTTGGGGTCCCTAGAGCATCCCCATCTTGCTCATCGAACTGAGAACTGGTTCCACAACCACCATTCATTGTCCACAAAATCATTTACATACCCTCGGGTGGTTATGTTGATGAGGAGCTGCACATCGGAGATGAGCATGCCCTTCCCCTCTTTGACATTGATGTAGCACTTGTTGTCGAACCTGGCTGGGGTGGTCACATCGACGTCCTGACAACGGTGTGCGTCGGCGGTGCAGTTATCTTGTAGCTTATGAACAAAGTCATCAGAGTTGGAGTTGGGCAAACGGTTGCCGAAGGTGGTGCAACGAGCTTTCCCAATGGTGTGCACACCAGAGAGCACCACGAGGTCTTTCTTGTTGAGGTTGCGGCTACTGAAGGCAGCTAAGCTGGTCAATGCTGAAGGTGGGGGTGGGAGCTCCTCGACAAACCTCAGCGGTGCGGGCTTGAAGCTGTTGAGCCTACCGAGTGGCACGTGGTAGGTTTGGCCACCTGACTGCAAGTTGCATGAAAACATGTAATTTAGCGTGTGGATAGGGAAAAAACCCGTGCTCCCGGATCGATTTTAAGATCTTGACGCGGGGAGTCCAATGGTGAAAGCGGTTCGAGATTTGGACGCACGGTTTAAGAGATAAAACGTTAATTTGCAATGCACGTCGATTTTTTTGTCCATTTTTTTCATGAAAGAAAGTTCGTCAAAACCAATCAACATGGAATCTAGTTTTTAAGATCTTGACGCGGGGAGTCCAATGGTGAAAGCGGTTCGAGATTTGGACGCACGGTTTAAGAGATAGAACGTTTTGAGTAAACTAGTCAATTTGTACGTGCAATGCACGTTAATTTGGAAGTATATTAAGTGCATGCGGATATTAAGTAGGATATTATTTGCGTGTTATTGTGTGATTAGCGCTATATTTGGCATGAAATTAACTACACGCTAAACATATTGAGCGCTTGACATTGAAGCTGTCTAGGTCATTGGATTGACATGATTTAATGGCTGAGATTAATTGGATCTGCTCCTTTGGGTCTTTTTATATTGGTATAGATATAGATGAATCTATGAAAAAAGGGAAAACTCCCGGGTTGCGACAGTGGCGCATATGCAATGCGCCACTTATCGCAACCTGAAAAGGTTGGAGTGATCTTTGCAATGGGTACTCTTTAATTAGTTATTTCGAGAATATACATATAGGAATAACCAGCCGAGAACGAATTTTGTCAAGAGCAAACAGCACAAATATAACGAGCATCTGTGCTCGTGCTCATAAGAGCATTTTCGATTGCTTCATTCCTTCATGCACCATTGCACGATGTAATACAATACTCCCACTGTTTCCAAATATAAGTTTTTCTCGAGATTCCAACAAATGACTACTCCCTCCGTTTCTAAATATAAGTCTTTCTAGAGATTTCACTACAAACTACATACGGATGTATATAGACATATTTTAGAGCGTAGATTCACTTATTTTGCTCCTTATGTAATCTATAGTAGAATCTCTTAAAAGACTTATATTTAGGAATGGAGGGAGTACATACGAAGTAAAAGAGTGAATATATATTCTAAAATATGTCTACATACATCCGTATGTTGTAATCCATTTGAAATGTCTAAAAAGACTTATATTTAGAAATGGGAGTAATAAAGATCGGTACATTCTTTCCTACACCTTTGCATGTATAGAAAGACTAGACGCACAATTGTCAAATGATGTAACAATAATCAAGTGTCTTCACATGAAAAAGAAAGAAAATCTACGCAAAACAAGTAGCATCACCCTTGGTTTTCTAGTCCTGCATACGGATACATAGGTAGTAATGAAGTTAACAGTTGATCGCTCTAAGTAAATTAGGAGTGAAGACCTAGCTCATCAGCCAATAAAACAATGACAGGCTCCGTAGATATGGTCGATGAGACTACAAGTACACCACCCAGAAGCACTATATATGTCACATGTCATATCTCTTAGCGACCAAGTGCCGCTACCAATGTGATATTGTCCAAGATATATTTCATGTATGGGATCATGGCATACAATCATGTCACCTGCAAGGGTTGGCATAGCCTTCAAACTCACACTCAGATTCCTACCGATAACACTCCCACTCCTTCTGACACCAACCAAGAGAGCCTTGTCCCCGATGCTTGTTAGAGGAGTAACTCTTCCTTGGATAAGGTCTGCTATTTTGTAGACTGCCATGCGCTTGGATAAGACGTAATCGCTGGAATCCACAAGTAGTATCTCCGAGTCGCATTCTACTAATTCAAAAAGGGCGTTGAACATGCCCGTGGGGCATATGGCAATCACCTTTGGTGCTGGGAACGAAGACGAACTGGATCCATAAATCTTCTCGGGCCGAGGTGGGTCGATCTGTAAAATCTGTAGTTCGACGCTAGACGTGGTGGGCTTGGGTTGTACCATGTAAATTTTTCCTTGTGATGATATGGTGCTCCCGTTTGGGGAGAAGTTCGAGGCCGATAATCTCCAGTGCTTGTCCTTGGTGGTGGCAAAGAGCACGCGTGAAACATCTAGAAGCACGACCATGATCATAACGACCCCGTCAGCGTTAACGGTCAAGGAGGCGGTCACCCTGCCTGGCAACAAGTAAGCAGCTCCATTGTTGTGAGAATTCAAGCGGGCCGTTGATCCATTGCGGTGTCTCCCGTGAAGGGGTGAAGGAGGCATATAGGGTCTTCGTCTTGGTCGCCGTGTTGCCGCTGCATGAGGAGGAGGCCTTCGACCGAGCAGAGGAAGCAGTGGTCGTCCAGAAGAGGAAGTCGAGGACGCACAAATACTCCGGTGTCGAGGTTGAGGAAACGTTTCCTGCCGTCTTCAAGGTGAAGCCTGTGGCCGTCCGGCAGCATCATCCAGCGACGCGGATGAAAGCGCGAGTCGGTGATGCCATGGCCGCGCGGGTGGATAGTGCTGGACCAGGAGTGCGCGCACACTGCACGGAAGCGGATGTAGTCGAGCAGGTCTCCGGCGGCCAGCACCCGCCAGCCGATTAGCTCAACCAAGTCCGCCGCCATGGACGCCAGGGGAGACATGTCGCGGGAGCAAGTGGCGGAGGAAGCCGTGACGGGCGCGGGAGGGCGCTCGCAGTTCGCCGCCGGCGAGGACATCGATCGATCCCAGATCGCAGATTGACCTAGGGTTTTTTCTTGCGCTAGCGTAACAGGGGACCGATGGGATACGATTTTTAAGCAGAATCGCTCGGTGGCGAGCTATTCGGGATGGACGTTAGGATGCTATTGTTGGGCCTAAGTTATCGTATCCACTCCCTGGTGGGGCTAACATCCAGCCCATCTTTTTGTAGTACGTGCGTGTGATTTTTGAATAGAAAAAAAAATCTTTATCCTATTTGGTATTCTTGTGTGAGCGTGTGATTGCTGTGCAAGGGCTGTTTTTCTCGAATACCTGTGCACGGGCTAACAAACTGAAATAATATATGGTGTTTTTTCCCTGAAATAATCATATGTAAATCATATGCACATGTGTTTCCCATAGCAAGTAAAAAAAAAAGCAATAACACAACAGAGTTTTTATCACCTATAAAGCTAGGGTTTCCTTCCTTTCGCCAGCGTCGCCGCCGGTCCGCCTCGCCTCCGGTGGCCTTAGGGCCATGGGAGCGGAGTGGATCTGGTGCGAGGGCTCCGTTTTTGCAAAAAAAAAATCGAGTTTTGTTAGGGTTTGTGTACTGCTCAGGAGGCGAGACGGCGGTGGCTTTCTGAAGATGGAATAAGGTTCTCAAAGTTTGACCGAGTTTATGCAAAAATATATCAATATTTATGAAACCAAATAAGAGCATGATGAAAATATATTTTATCATGAATCTAATGCTACTAATTTGAAAGCACCGGCTAGACTTTCGCTGGAGCAGCAGAACCTCACTCCAACGCACTTTGCCAACGCCAACCACCACCTCCAATCAGCGCAAAAAAAAACCACCACCTCCAACGCTCGAACCTCCACTAACCCGTACATCCCCTACACAGCAACCGCACCATTGCTGTACAGGGACCACCTCGCTGCCATCGATGCCGGCCAACAGCACCAGCGGTGAACCAGACCCATCACCACTTCAGCACAGGGCAGGCATTGAAGGGGCTCCGCTCAAGCAAGTCGCACGCAGGGAAACGAAGCTAGGAAAAAAGTTTGGTGGGGTCATGTCTATAGCAATGGGGTCATCCTCAATAAATAGATAGTGTTTACTACTAAATTAATGAAGCGTTTCCTAATTTCATTGGGGTCCATTGCCCCCAATGTGATCTAATACAGTCGTCTTCAACATAGTTATTATGTGATCTCCTCTTATTTGAATATAAAAAAACGATCCCATCTGAAGGAAGCAGAACGCAGGCAGCAAACACACCTCCTAGCTTGGAGGTACGAATACGATGAGACTAGTAGCACTGCTGGCGGATGCGGCCGACGTTCCCTTGAGGTCCCTGGAGCATCTCCATTGTAAGATTGGGGAAAACCACACGTTGTGGTGCCTTGTATTGATCAATCTCTACTTCTAATGAACGAGTTGGTTGAATAGTCCTTCCACTTTCAACCGGTTTATTTTTGTCTGGTTTTTTTCGTCCCACCTCCCACCGGTTTTCCTCTTTTCTCGTCTGGCCGGCAATGCCCAACATATTTATGGCAATCAATCATAATTAATCCACGTATGGTAAGGCTATAAACTTAGAAATCTCAAATATGATAATTATAGTAATAGATCAATCCAGGTATGGTAAGACCATAACTCAGTAAATTTAGAATATGGTAATTATTCTCTTCTTTCGTACGCCCCACCCCATCGATCGAAGGTCTCCCCCAGCGCACGCCCCATCATTTTCCCCACCTCCTGATTTGGCAAGTGATCGATGATTCAATCACTGATATTGCCATTATTCGGGGCGGCCGCGCTGCCTCAACCTTCTTGGCTTTCTCGTCCGGGGCATGGTACCACCACCAATCTGGAGTCCACTCGGCCAAATCAATCCCCTACACCTCTTCGCTTCCTCCGCCATGTCCACCCACCAAGAGTGCGCAAGAGTCAAGACCATGGCGGGCTGACGGCCATGAGTTCCGCGGCGCTCTTCTCCGTCCACCCCTCTGCCCACGACAACAGTAGCCTCTGGATGGACTAGCAGCCGCCACAGAAGCACCCGCTCCGCCGTGGCCGTATCCTCCATCAGATGCTCCAGTGCGTCGTCCAACACTCCGGCGCATACCCAAGCCCCAAATGGCGCTCGAGTTCGTTGGATAAGGCCTCAACCTCAATGGTCTCCGCTGGCTCCGATCCACGGGCGCTGCATGTGTAATCTATTTCCTATGATGTACATACCTGGGCTGATTTGCGTGCTGGGTCTGGGTGTGTGTGCAGCCGTAGCCGATGGACAGGGGCACTGGGCCGCGGCGGTCAGTGGCGAGAAGCTCGTCCATGACACACTTTATTTGAGCCTCCCTAATTAAACCTCACTTTATTTGGCTTATAATCTCCCTTGAAATTTTGCTGGTGGTGCCAGAGACGAATCCTCTGCCAATATCGATTAATGTTTCTTGGTGCTTCGATTGCAGGGGAACTTGATGAACTACGGCTGCGGGGGCAGCTACGGCACTTGTATCCTGAGGTACTCACTCTCCTATTCAAATAACAGACTGCATCATGTGCAGCTGTAAACGGCAACGGTGATATGAATTGTTACTGAGATCAGGGCGTGATGCCCTGAAACCTTGTACGCAGATAATTGATGGAAACGAGCTCCTGAATGAAAGGACAGACACTGAGAAAGGTATGCATCAATTCATTCAATCCACATCTTGGCGGACCAATGCTAAGTTGCCAACAGTTAAACATGGTGATTAGGCATAGTACACATGGTTTGATCGATTGAGAAATTAAGTGGCATCGATTTCCTTATGCTTGCTAGGGGCGGCGACGGTCTACTCCGGCGGCCGGCATGTATGCAGAACCTGACGGTTCTTACCGCTTGCTCGATCACCGGTTAATCAAACCGAGGAGAAGAAACATTTATGCCCCAGTCGGTCCACAGGTGCATTAGAAAGGGGATCATGTGATATTTGTGATGTTCTCGCACTAATTGGATGCAAGTGACATGTGTTCTTCAACTTTTAAATTTCTCTTATCTCAGGTTTGATCTTCTAATTGAATGGGTGTAATTCACACACTTGGATGGAAGGATTTGTGATGTGCTTAGATCGATAATCTAATTAAGCAATACATGTTTATAATTTTTTAGAAATGCACATATATGTTTGGTTAGTATCTCTTCACCTGCTCGACGAAGCTTGGATTCGCCTTCTTGTGTGCTTTTAACAGGAATAGTGTAATTACTAATTATTCCAGCCGGCAGCAGCGTTCTAGACGATCCAGGTGTGATTCCTCATATTAAGGTGATCCAGCAACACTCTAGATGGTTTCCCCAAAGATGATGCCTCCTTGAGGTCCACTTCTCTGTCGCCCCCAGCTCTGGTATAGTATGAAAATCCTATGAATAAATCTGAAGTTTACTATTTGATGCTTATATTTGTTGGTGCAGTAGTCCTTTTTGCTGCTCCACTCCTGGAGGATTTTGCTCAATTCTTCCATTTAGTCGAATGATTTGTCAATACTTCTCTGAATACATATGATGCTTAATATTAAATGTACTGATGGATCTAATTACGACTTCTGAGTGCATAATGTTTAACATGTAACCATTCATAATCTTTAAATGGTTAGGTAAGGCAAGAGCTTCTGACTAACCAAATTGATTTATATATCGTAAATATCCTAACAAAGAAAATGTTGATTCTACTTCTGTCATCATATGAACATTTAGCCTACATTCAAACTATAGATTTGTTAGGAGATAATTCCTCAGTCAACGATGATAAACTAGATAGACATCTATTGTACCAGTAGAGCGTGAATGTATGACGCCAAACACCTTTGACCCTTCTCCATTACTCCTCCATTCCATAATTCTTGTTGTGATTTTAGTTCAGATTTGATCTAAACCTGCAAAAATTATGGAACGGATGGAGTACTAGATAGTTGCATACGTTTATCTCTGGTAGCTATGAAAGATATGATGGGCACACCTCGACAAACCACCGTATATCTCTAAGCCATATCCATACTACCTGCACCTAATAAAATATCATATACATGAAGATACTATATCTTGTTGATGATTTTCATAATAGACTATACTAACACGTAAGTTGGTTGCGACACCATGAATTTCTCTCCAAAAAGCTTTGAACTACAGTATAAATATTAAGATCTCTATACTACAGGGAAAATGCAGTGAAGTTTTTATCTACTCAAGAATATGAAGTTCTTATACCACTCTAGAATATGACCAGCAAAGGGGGTCCTTTTAGACTTCTTAAATAGAGCAGCAGCATAAAGCATCGATAATCTAATTAAGCAATACATGTTTATTTACTCAAGAATATGAAGTTCTTATACCACTCTAGAATATGACCAGCAAAGGAGGTCCTTTTAGACTTCTTAAATACAACAGCAGCATAAAGCATGACAAGGTGTTACCTCTTGCAGATCTTCGTACTTTTGCTCTCCTGTACTGCTGATCAATACTACTCGTAACATGATTTGCAGTTGTTTTGTTCAGGTAGTGAGGCTATTTTCCTGGTACTTAGACTCGGTGCATGTTGTATCCAGTTGAGAATATTTAGTAGTGGGTAGAATTTGTGTTGAGGCGAAATTTCTTTCGAGGTGTCCATATCCTTGATTAACGCAGGCATGTTTTGGGAGGGGCATCTGTGGACAAAGAACCCTTTTCTGTAGTTCAAATTTGACTTAAATACTAATACTTTACCGAGAAATACCATCCCAAAGGACAGGCACTGAATGTGTTCTTGAATTAATTCACAGGTTGAGAACATCTTCAGCCAAGTTTTATACTTCAAGCGTACTGTGAAATATGTAGGAGAACCATGACTCACTTTGAGTCAACCATTGCCTTCTCTGCAGTGCGTATTTTAGTTCTTTTCATTTTTCATGTCTTTGTTAGTGTTCCCATGATAACAATTTGTATCTTCCACCATCAAATATAGAGTCTGATTTGTGTTTGTAAGTGTAAAACAGTTCGCTACCTTTTTGCTAGGTGCAGGCTGCTATCGAAGTTAAGGCCTCAGTCATCATTTGCTTCATCTCATTTCGACGTGAGGCAAGGTAGAACGAAAATAGTATTCCTTCGCGTAGGCTTACAGTTTAATGCAAATTAATTCATACACTATCTGTTATGTATGGTATCTACAGGAGAACTGCCAAGTACAAGCCCACCATGCCTATTACTTTCGTTTTCATTCCACGTCTATAATGAATTGAAGTAGACCTCCAATCGTGTATCCAAAGTATGTGAACAACCAATTTCTTTGTAACCTTTTTGGTTCTTCCATATGTAGTTTATATAGCTAATGATTCAAAACTAGCATGTTGATCTTCAACTTCTGAAAGAACTTTAGGCTAAAGTTTTTGTGTAATCCTAAACCTAACATCAAACCATGCTGACCAATTATGCAAGCAGTTGCCTTATAATATGATAGAAAAAGGTACTTTGTTTAGCAATTAACCTTTATCATTTTCCGACAAAATACACTTTATTGTTTGCGTTGATAGAACATCCTTGTGGCGGCTGCACCTGGTTCCACTCTAGGCTGGCCGCCGCAAGTGGTGTGTCTCGCTTAGTTAGTTAGTAACTGAATTGTTTTTGATCGATTCTCCATGTCTGGTTGAGATCAATGCGAATTAATTGATTTTGATCTTTGTTGCAGGGGGTCTTTTTTTTAGAAAAGGGGGGACTCCCCGGCCTCTGCATCAGAATGATGCATACGGCCACTTAAATAAATAAAATAGGTTCAACAAAGTCATAGAGTCTTGAAATAAAATGAAGGCGAGCTCACATAGAGCCTCGACGCTAAAACAAGAAAAGGCCATCAAGCCACAACCGGCAGGCAAAATAAAGATAGAAAAACTAATTGCCTATCCTATTACATGACCGTCATCCAAACCGGTTGAAGATATCCCGCGCTACCATCTCCTAACGGATAGATCCAGTAACCAAACGCTCCCTGGCCTCCGTCCGAGTGAGTAAGGACCACATACGGATCAGCACCGTAGCACGGAATACAACCTGCAAAAAATGAATAGTAGTTATTCTGTTAAAAGCTAAATCATTTCTGCAGTTTCAAATTGCCCATAACAACGCACAAACTCCTACACGAATATGTCTAGCTGTATCGGACTCTATCCCATCCAGCCACGTTCCAAATAACGACCCAACCGAACTCGGAGGAGTAATGTTAAAGGCAATTTGCACGGTGCGCCACAGAATTCTCACCAATGGACACTCAAAGAAGAGATGCTTAATGGTCTCGTCATGATCACAGAAACTACACTTAGTAGATCCTGTCCAATTGCGCTTAACCAAGTTGTCCTTTGTTAAAATAACCTGTTTATGGACAAACCACATAAATACTTTAATTTTCAAAGGAACTTTTACTTTCCAAACATATTTGGAACTAGGAATGACAGTCGAGTTAATAACATCGATGTACATCGACTTAACAATAAATTACACGCAGCCAGCAACCGCTGATCAACCATCAACAAATCAATGTATCTATCAGCTATTTTCTTATGAAGAAGATTTAGCCAGCTAGGTTCAGAGATGAGGTTAAACTGAAAGTGATTCTTTCTACTTCTCCAGAAAGATAATTCCGCTGGAGTACATAGTTGAGTTGCACCATGCAGTAGGATATTTGTGTAGTTCACAAAGGTTTCAGCAATAAATTATGTCTTAAATCATCATTAACATGGCATGTGATTGTATCTTGCACTAATTCCAGCTGCTAAGTTCTCTAAATAGTTAAGAAAATATTCTGTGGTATATGTTGTCAAAACTAATATGTGTGCTGGAAGTAGATGTTCACTAGCATGATTCGTGATTTAATCTTCAATTTTTTTAAAGTGACTGAAGGTGTGTGCTGGAAATAGATGTTCATCTTACTAAGTTATATTTTTGCGAATACGCAAAGCATGTGTATCTTTTGATTGATAGAAGAAGAGAGAATGAGTACAAGTGAGGTACAAAGGCGTGAACACGGCGCCCAAAATAGAAAAAGAAGAGAGACAAGGTGCTTGGCCCAACAAGCAAACGACACAGCTAAGCCCACTAACTAGAGAAGCAGTCCAAACCACGTAAAGTCAGACAACCACGAATTCACCACCGGGGACGCCGCGAGCACGCAAGACGACACCTTCCGGAAAGAAGACAACGCCGTGGCACCATCGTCGTCCGATCTGAAGAATCAGACCTAGGGTTTCCCCTGGTGCTCGAAGATGGGCGCGGAGAGAGGACATGACAACGCCTCCAGGGAGGAGACGGCACTTGCGAGTGTCGCCGTTGCTAGCATCAGCAAGCCAAGCAGGGATTTCTCCATGGCCTATGTATGAGCAATTCCAAAGCCACCGGACCGGAACCGGGAGCCGGAAGCCACACATAGGTTGAAGAACCACCACAACCAGAGGGGAGCCACACTGGATACGCGAACCTTGGGCATGACAAGGGATGGGGCAACAAGGTGGCCAGGGTTGGGTGAGTCGGTTGGGAAAAAGGGGGCCGATGCAGGGATCACGATGGCGATCGACGACACCGACAAGCTAGGAACTAGAGGAGACGCATATCTGGGCTGCCGGGCCCGAAGCCATCAGGACACTAGAAAATGAAGGTCGAGGGCCGCCGGGTCCGGAGCTACACCGGCGAGGGTTCCAGCGCAAGGGCATGAGCACCCGTAGAACACTAGCAGGCACGCCGCAAGGGCTGACCAGCGCTGGGGAGGCACCACCGGAAGCACACAAAAATCTGCACCTTGAAGCCATGGTCACGGCTCAGATGGAGAAGAGCGTCGGCGCGATGCCTCAAGGACGGCCTGAGACCAGCAGAGGAGCACGCAAACCCCAATCTCGGGTCCAGCGGCGTTAGTGGAGAGGAAGCCAGCGGCAGGACAGACAGATCTGACGCGGAGATGGGGGGAGGCGAACGCACCTCGCCGACGGCAAGAGTCCGTAGCGGGCGGTGGCAGGGAGGGCGGGCGAAGGCGGGGGCAAAGGATGTCGCCGAGGACGCGCTGGCGGACGGAGCAGCCAGCGGAGGGCGACAGGCAGGCGGATGGCCGGCAGGGGGCAAAGCTTGACGAGGCGCCCCGCCGCCACCATCCTGGGAGCCGGCACAGGCTTTACCGGCCACTCCTCTGGTGGCGGCGAGTTTCTGCGGTTCTGGGAGGGGGTTGCAGTGGTCAGGGCTAGGGTTCCCCGCCGCCGCCAGGGAGGGCGACGCGGGGGACGTGAGAGGGGGCGGGGTCTCTGTGGTATCGGAGTGGTTACTAAGTTATATGACTGAGGATAAGGGCAGAAGGGGGATTCTAAGCCGGATACAATAGCGTGTGGGGGGGAAATGGATAGGTTAGATGTGATTTTGTGTTAAACCCTCAAATATATATGCCCCCCTAGCAATACACGACACCAGCACTGGACGTGACCAGTGTCGGAGGATGGGCCGTGGGTACAAAAGGAGAAAGACAAAGACGAGGAAGAAGATGGCGATCATAGAACTTTACCACCGAAAAAAGTGCTTACTTGTTATCATTGTATCCACTAAAGAAATTGATAAAAAAATGATATATATTTGAAGGACTTCACTCAATTCATTTAGTCATCAGTTTGATTATTTTTCCTATATTTCGCCCGTAGCAACGCACGGGCATTCTACTAGTATATAGAGGTTACAAGTCAGAGTTCGTATCATACAATATACGGACACCTATACAAAGACTACACATATACAACCGTATATCTATACACATAATACGGTTATATATTCTAACACCCTCCCTCAGTCGTAAACGGGCGTCGACGAATGTTAAGACTATCCCGAAAATCCAAGAAGAGAGGGGATGGCAATCCTTTGGTGAAAATGTCCGCAAATTGAGAAGAACTCAGAACGTGAAGAACCCGGACCTCACCTGTGGTGACACGGTCGCGCACAAAGTGCAAATCGATCTCCACATGCTTGCTGCGCTGATGATGAACGGGATTCTGTGTCATGTAAACAGAGCTCACATTATCACAAAACACCACAGTGGCACCAGTCACTGGTCGATGAAGCTCCTGAAGAAGTTGCCGTAACCAACATGTTTCAGCCACGACATTTGCAACTGCCCTGTATTCGGCCTCGGCACTAGACCGAGAGACCGTGTGCTGCCGCTTAGCAGACCACGACACCAGGTTATTGCCAAGGAAGACACAATAACCTGAGGTAGACCGGCAAGTGTCAGGGCAACCTGCCCAATCAGCGTCAGAGTAGGCCAGCAATTTGTTGGAGCTGCGTTGAAACAAAGTGAGGCCATGGCCGGTGGTGCCGCGGATATAGCGAAGCACACGCTTCACAAGTAGCAAATGATTAGCCCAAGGATCATGCATATGAAAACAAATCTGCTGCACTGCATAAGAGATGTCCGGCCGAGTGAACGTGAGGTACTGAAGACCGCCTGCAATACTACGATACTCGGTGGGATCTGCAACGGGATCACTGGACTTGGCTGAAAGTTTGGAGGTAGTATCAACTGGAGTAGAGATGGGTTTGCACTGCAACATGCCAGCTCTGTCAAGAAGATCCAATGCATACTTCTCCTGTGAGAGGAACAGACTGTCCTTGCTGCGTGTGACAGAGATGCCCAGAAAATAATGAAGATCGCCCATATCCGTCATAGTGAATTCGGTACGAAGAGTGGCAATCAAACTGTGCAACAATGTCGAGGATGATGCAGTCAGGATAATGTCATCCACATAGAGCAGGAGATAGGCCATGTCAGCACCACGCCGATAAACGAACAACGAGCTGTCGGACTTGGAGCCAGTGAAACCAGCCGATGCAATGAACGAAGCAAACCGCTGAAACCATGCACAAGGCGCCTGTTTCAAACCATAGAGTGATTTGTTGAGACGACAAACCTTGTCAGGGAAACGAGGATCAGTGAACCCAGAAGGCTGACGAGCATAAACAGTCTCGATGAGAGTTCCATTGAGGAATGCATTCTTGACATCAAGTTGGTGGATGGACCAGTCACTGGAGAGAGCAAGAGAGAGCACCGTATGAATAGTGGCTGGCTTGATGACCGGGCTGAAAGTTTCATCAAAATCGATACCTTCGCGCTGAGTGAATCCACGAAGCACCCAACAAGCCTTGTAGCGATCCAAAGAACCATCAGACTTCATCTTGTGACGGTAGATCCACTTACCAGTAACAATGTTAGCATTGCGAGGTGGATCAACGAGGTCCCAAGTATTGTTGGAGAGAAGAGCACCATACTCCTCAACCATAGCGGAATGCCAATTTGGATCCTTGAGAGCACCACGATAAGTCTTCAGTATGGGAGATAAACCCTCAACATGAAGATCAAATATCTTTTTCGGCTGCACAATGCCCTGTTTAGCACGAGTGGCTATGGCATGAGATGGAGGCGGTGGAGGGGCCCGCGTCCGGCGGGTCCGGGGTGGATCCACAGCTACAGGAGCTGGCGACGGTGTTGTCGGTGGTGACGCGGCTGTAGTAGGAGAAGGACTCCCAGCAGGGTCGCCATCGAAGCTCCCAGCAGGGCTCTCGGCAGTGGCCCGGGACCCAGGCGACCGAGGCGAGGTCGGTGGCGGCGACCGAGGCGAAGTCGATGGCGGCGACCGTGGAGAGGACCATGGCGGCGGCAACGGTGACCGTGATGGTGACGGTGGAGTCGCATCCGGGGTCACCGTGCCTGGCACAGTGAATGGCATCGACGTAACTGGCTGCTCAGCTCCCTACAAAAAATTATAAGTGTGCAAGGAAGGAGTAGGAGTTGACGAAGATGTAGAGGAGGCGAAGGGAAAGGTGGACTCATCGAACATTACATGACGAGAGATGATGATCTTTTGGGTGGAACGATCAAGGCAACGATAGCCATGATGCCGTGATGGGTACCCTAAAAACACGCATGGCACGGAGCGAGGCGCAAGTTTGTGCGGAGCAACGGCTGTGGTGTTGGGGTAACATAGACATCCGAAAACCCGAAGACCAGCATATGCAGGATCTACGCCAAGTAAGGCACGAAAGGGAATATGATCCGAGATTGCCTTGGAAGGCAGCCGATTATGCAGCATCACGGCGGTGTGAAGAGCTTCAACCCAAAAGCGAGGTGGCATACTATCTTGGATAAGGAGTGTACGAGTAATGTCATTAAGAGTACGAATAATGCGTTCGCCTTTACCATTCTGTTGCGAGGTGTATGGACATGAAAAGCGGAGTGCAATTCCATGGTGCTTGGCAAAGGAATGGAGGAGAGAATTATCGAACTCACGACCATTATCACACTGAATAGCCTGCAAGCGTGCACTAAACTGGGTGAGCGCTAAAGCATGAAGGGACGACAAGTACGAGAAAGCTTCTAACTTAGACCGTAGAGGATAAACCCATGCATACTGAGTAAAATCATCAAGTCAAACGAGATAATACTTAAAGCCAGAAATACTCTCAACAGGAGATGTCCACAAATCACAGTGAATTATCTGAAAAGGAGTAGTGGTTACACGATTGGTAGAAGAAAAAGGAAGACGAATATGACGACCTAACTGACAAGCATGACACAAACTACTTTTATTCTTTTCCCTAGGGATGATCGAAGAGCGAGCTAATGACTCCATAACGGGCCGCCCAGGGTGCCCAAGCTGACGGTGCCAGAGTGCTGCATCCGCGACGAGGAAGGCGTGTGGCTGACTGGTAGTGGAAGGATGGATGGAGTAAAGAGCTCCGAAGCTATTGCATCTGAGAATCTCGGTCCTGGTTAGAAGATCCTTCACAGAAAAACCGAGGGGGTCAAATTCGACGGATACACGATTATCAATGGTGAATTGACAAACAGACAAAAGGTTTTTAACTATGTTAGGAACTACTAAGACATTACGAAGGTAAAGAGGGTGAGAGGTGGTGGAAATAGGAAGACGTGCATGCCCGGTACCGGTGATCGGAAGGGTGGAACCATTACCGACAACGATAGCACGCCGAGAGGAGGAGGGGGGACACAGAGTTGAGCATACCGGGATCGGACGCGAAGTGGGAGGAGGCGCCGGTGTCCATCACCCACTCCCTGGTGGGTTCTTGCAGCCCCATGGTCTGGAACTGATGCATGAGCGTGGCCTGGTCCCATGAAGCGGTTGTTGATGCCGGTGATGATGGAGCCGGACCGGGGAGTTCGTAGGAGGACTGTCCAGGGGTGTAGCCGTAACCGTAGGGGGCAATGCCGTACGGGTTCTGGGCGTAGAACGCATGCGGCGACGGGGTGTGCCGGGGCGCGTAGCCTGGAGCGTAGGCGGGCGACGCACGGCCGAGCAGGCCCCCTGGCCATAGGGCCACATCTGGATGGCACCGTTCCAGGGGTGCTGTGGTGAAGGCCAGGAGGGAGTGGAAGCCAGCGGGGTCGCGGGCGCCGGGATGATCTCCTTGGCGACGCCAGTGGCAGCCTTCTTCTTCTTCTTTCCTGTTCCAGAGGCCTTGCCCGGGTTGCCGGTGTTGCCAGGGTTGCCGGCGGTGTTGGTGAAGAGGGCCGTGTCGGAGTTGCGGGCGCGGCGATTTTTGCGCTTCATGTCCTGGAGCGCGAGCAACGAGCGGCACTGCGCGAAGGTCATGCCCGGCATGAGGGAGATGAGATCAGCGGCGGCCTCGTATTGCTCAGAGAGGCCATTGAGGTAGTGGACCACCATCTCAGCATCATCAACGGGGGCGCCAAGATCCGCAAGCCCATCAGAGAGGGATTTGACCTTCTGAAGATAGTCGGCCATGGTCATCTCTCCCATCTTGAGATCGCCGAGCTCGGCCGTGAGGTGGAGCTGACGATTGATCTTGTGGTCGTTGAAGAGACTGTTGATGCCGTTCCAGAGATCGACGGTGAGGGGATCGCCACCGGGCGTCATGACGGCGTCGAGGATGCTGAGCGAGACAGACCCATAGAGCCAAGAGACGACGGTGGCGTCGAGGAGAGACCACTCCGGGTTCGGCGCGTCGGGGGCGTCAAAGTCGAGATGATCCAGGAGGGCATACTTGCGGCAAGCGGCGCGAAAGAAGGTGCGCCACTGATGGTGAACGCCGGTGTCAAGCGCGAGCTCGACGGGAACGTGTCCCTTGATGGAGTGCAGGCCGACGGCCTGGGCGTGCAGCGAGGTCAAGGAAAAAGACCCCATGCTCGTCCCAGATCCATCGGGGGTAGTCGCGAGAGGTAGCTTGGCCTTGGCGGCCTCGGCGTCTTGGCGCTCCTTGGTCGCGGCCAGCGCCTGGTTCGTGGCGTCCGTGTCAGATTGCGACATGGAGGCGGCGATCGGGGCGCGGCGGCGAGAGGGGTGGTGGCTTCGGTGGCAGTGGAAAGAGGAGGAGGGTGGCACAGGCTAGGGTTAGGGTTTTAGGCTCTATACCATGTAAGATTGGGGAAAACCACACGTTTTGGTGCCTTGTATTGATCAATATATAGAGGTTACAAGGCAGAGTTCGTATCGTACAATATACGGACACCTATACAAAGACTACACATATACAACCATATATCTATACACATAATACAGTTATATATTCTAACACCAATCTTGCTCATGGAGCTACCGAACTGGTTCCAGAACCACCACTCATTGTCGGCGAAGTCGTTCACATACCCTCGGGTGGTCTCATTGAGGAGGAGCTGCACGTCGGCGAGTGCGGTGGGGACGACCGGCGACGACGGGCGGCGGGGGCGGCGACGACGATGGGCGGCAGGGGCGGCGACGATGACGGGCGGCGGGGGCGCGCGGCGACGACGGAGACGACGACGACGGGCGGCGGGGGAGGCGAGGGCGGCGGGGACGGCGACGACGTGCGGGGGAGGGGGCGACGACGGCCGGCGGGGGCGACGGCGGCGCGGCGGCGGCGGCGGCGCGATAGATCGATGTTGTCGCGCGAGAAGTGGAAGGAGATAACTGATTTTTTGTAAGGCCAATTTTGGCCAGCCCAAGTGGCGGGAAACGAGGGCCTTTAGTACCGGTTGGTGGCTCCAACCGGTACTAAAGGGCAACACATTAGTACCGGTTGGAGCCACCAACCGGTACTAAAGGCCGTGCGCTGCCACCCGCAGTGCGCTACTTTTAGTCCCACCTCGCCGAGCGAAGGGCAGCCGCACTGGTTTATAAACCCAGCCGCGGCTGCCCTTTCGAACTCCTCTATATAGCAGGCTTCTGGGCCTAACTAGGGCGCGCTGTCCTGTAGCAGCCTGCTGGCCCTTCTGGGCCTGTATTTGCACACCCTTGGTCTGGCAGGCCCACTGGACAGCGCCCCAACATTCTTTTATAAAAAAAATTCCTGCATTATTTATTTTCTTCTATTTATTTTTGAGTAATTTTTTTATATAGTTTTTTCGTTTCTGCTTTATTTTTTTCTTCTATTTATTTCTGAGTAGTTTTTTTGCTGTATTTAGTTTCTTTGTGAATATTTTTTCTTTATATATATTTTTTCTTTTCTGCATTATTTATTTTCTTCTATTTATTTTTGAATAATTTTTTTATATAGTTTTTTCTTTTCTACTTTATTTTTTTCTTCTATTTATTTCTGAGTAGTTTTTTTGCTGTATTTAGTTTCTTTGTGAATATTTTTGCTTTATATAATTTTTTTTTCTTTTCTGCATTATTTATTTTCTTTTATTTATTTTTGAGTAATTTTTTTATATAATTTTTTTCTTTTCTGCTTTATTTTCTTCTTCCTCCTCCTCTTCTTCCTCCTCCTCTTCTTCCTCTTCTTCTTCCTCTTCTTCCTCTTCTTCTTCCTCTTCCTCTTCCTCTTCTTCCTCTTCCTCTTCCTCTTCTTCCTCTTCCTCTTCTTCTTCTTCATCTTCTTCCTCTTTGTCCTCTGCCTCTTCCTCTTCCTCTTCTTCTTCTTCTTCTTCTTCTTCTTCTTCTTCTTCTTCTTCTTCTTCTTCTTCTTCTTCTTCTTCTTCCTCTTCTTCTTCTTCTTCTTCTTCTTCTTCTTCTTCTTCTTCTTCGTATTCCTCTTCTTCTTCTTCTTCTTCTTCTTCTTCTTCTTCGTATTCCTCTTCTTCTTCTTCTTCTTCTTCTTCTTCTTCTTCTTCTTCCTCTTCTTCCTCTTCCTCTTCTTCTTCTTCCTCTTCTTCTTCTCTTCTTCTTCTTCCTCTTCTTCCTCTTTTTCTTCTTCTTCTTCTTCTGCTTCTTCTTCTTTATATATAGTTTTTTCTTTTCTACTTTATTTGTTTTCTTCTATTTATTTTTGAGTAATTTTTTTATATAGTTTTTTTCTTTTTTGCCGTGACCCTCTCTACTCTTTCGCACATGCTATACTCCTATGCGAGGTGGGACTAAAAATAGCCCTGTCACAACCTCTTTAGTACCGGTTCGTGCTAGGGGAGCAAATGATGTCAGAAAGGGTTGAAAATTGATGACGTGGCTTAGAATGGTGTGTACTGAACGAAAAAAGTATGAAGTTGTAATAAGTTTAAAAAATGAAGTGCCGGTGTAACAGATGAGTTTTCGTCCGAAACCGGCCCTGATACTTCGAAAGATATTGTCCAGTTTGTACACGAAGTGCATCCAGTTTTTGCCGTAACACAAGAAGTCCGGAGTTCTAATAAGTTATTAAAAATAAAAAAAGACGCAATGCTCGTTAGTTAGCTTCAAGCCTTTCGGAATAGGATAGACTACACTGCACATAGCTCCGTGCAATCTATTCTATTCCGAAAGGCTTGAAGCTCTTACTGCCTCTCTCCTAGGGAGGTGGGACTAAAAATCAGCTTAATAAAAAACTCTAGTACCGGTTCATGACATGAACCGGTACTAAAAGAGTTCGTGGGGCCCACGGCCTGACACAGCATCATTAGTACCGGTTCGTGGCATGAACCGGTACTAATTGTTGCCCACGAACCGGTACTAATGATGTACGCCCGCCTAGCCATTGGAACCGGCACTAATGGACATATTAGTGCCGGCTCAAAATCAAACCGGCACTAATATGTCTCAAATTAGCCCCTTTTTCTACTAGTGTGAGTGGCAAGGGCCAAGTGTCGGCGCAGGAGACGGTGGGCCCACAGGCTTCGTGCACCTTGGCGCGGATGTCCTTCATGAGGAACGCCACTTTCTGCCTGATATCTAGAGAGAGGTTCGGCGGCATCCTCATCTCACTCGTGGGAGTTCCTAGCAGAAGAATTGACGCATCCCATCCCTGTACACATACATACATTTATGTGTATGTACAGAACACAGTTTTGTGTAAAATAATTAGTTAGCTAGCTAGGGCTACCAGCATGTTTAGTTCATGACTAACATTGCCATAACTAATCTTCAGCTAAGTGTGCTAAAGAAAAGTGCGGCAAGAGTTGAATCATATATATGGCCATGGCTAAGAAAATGTGGCAAGCCACAAGTGTAACAGTAAACTAAACCCATAAAGTTAGACCTGAGATGTTGTTAGGCTACGAATCAAACATGTTTTACATACTTAATTACCCGGAGGAAGCTCGACTGAAAAAAAATTGTACCTGTAGGAAGCAGTCATGGAAGAACATACGGAGGAGGTCAGCGGCGATGGTGAGATCTCCCTGTAGGGCTTCTACCACGGCAGTGCGCACGATGCCCCACAGATCGGGGCACGACGCGTCATGGTAATCCGCAGTGAGACCGTCGGCTATGGTGTCAGCGACTCTACTGCTAAGGCAACGACAAGTCGTGATCCGCTACAGGGCGAACCGGCAAGCATCATGAAGGCCAGGCCCACGAGGGTCCAGAAGCGCCCTGCTCGGTCATTTGGCCCAGAATGGGTCTAGTAGACAATGTATAAGTAAGGGCGATGACGCTTGTAACGGCAGGACGGAAGGAACGGCTTCGGCCGGCTGGATAGGATAGGATTGGTTGGCGTTACTCTTCTGTTCTTCCTGTTCTTCCTTCTCCGTTCAAATTCAAATCTGTAAGCAACTATACTCAAATTCGAGAGGAGAACCAATTGGTGCTTACATTTGGCATCAGAGCTACAGATCCTGGCGCATCAAGTTCCAAGCCACCACCCCCACGCGACCAGATTTGCGGCCCGTCGCCGCCGAGAAATCATGGAGAGCCTGTCGCCGGCGACGAAGGCGGTGTACGAGTTCCTCAAGGCCGACTTGGCAGAGTCCCTCGACGTGCGGTTCAAGCGGCAGGATGAGGAGGCGTCCAAGTCCATGCGCTCTATCGTGGGCGATCTGACGACGCGGATCGATGACCTCAAGATGTCGATCGGGGTCGACATGGACGAGATCCGTGCCGGAATGAAGCGACCGCCGATCGCTATCTTGTCATCCACGGGCAGCCGCCAGCAAGCGAACCCGCTCCAGATGGGAAGCAGCGAAGGAGGCGCGGAGGGCAGTCGTTCAGCTCCGCCAGCCAAGGGGAAGGATCATGTTCCATATGTACCCCCTCCAGCCAGAGGTACGAGATCTGAGCTCAATTCCGTCAAGTCTGCTCGCTACCCTAAATTTCATAGAGAGACTGAGCAATTTAGTTTTGGCCCCCGCATTGATTTGCCTCGTTTCGATGGAACCAATCCGAGGCTGTGGCAAACGCGATATGAGGATTATTTCAGCATGTGTGGGACGCCCCGTCAGTTATGGATACAGTTCGCTTCCACCATGTTTGAGGGGCCGGCAGCTCGATGGCTTGAATCTGTGCAACGTAGGGTTCCAGACGCGTCATGGGAGGAATTTTGCAGGCTGTTGCAGTGCCAGTTTGGTCGAAATTAGCATCAGGCACTTGTGCGCAAATTCCATAGTATCTCTCAAGTGGGCACTGTGGAGGAGTATGTGGAACAATTTGCTGAGTTATATGATCAGTTATCGGCATATGAGGCGGTACCTGAATCAGTTCATTATGTCACCAAGTTCGTCGATGGGCTAAATTCTGCAGTCAGGGTGATGGTTGCTCTACATCAGCCTCAAGACCTAGATGCAGCTTATGATCTGGCACTCCTGCATGAATCACTAACGAGCTCTTCTCCACAAGTGAGTCAGACTGTCAGGAGACAACCAACGTCCACGGCAACAAATCAAAACAGAGCAGTGACAGCCAAATCCTCAGAGACACATAAGCAAACTGCTGGAGAAGATAAATGGGCTGCTCTGAGAGCATATCGCAAGGCTAAGGGATTGTGTTTCATGTGTGAAGAGAAGTGGGGCAGAGATCATCAATGCAAACAGGCCGTTTCCCTACATGTAGTACAAGAGATGGTGGAATTCTTCCAATGCACTGGCAGCAATGGTTCAGATACTGATGATGAGGAAGTGAACCTTATGGCCTTATCAGAAGCTGCAGAGGGAAAATCATCCAAGAGCAAGGCATTCCAACTGATGGTTGACATTAATGGGCAGCAGAAAACCTTTTTGGTAGACTCTGGTAGTACTCATTCATTTATCGATACTCCACAGCTGCAAAATTATCAGGTTTGAAAGAATGCACAACAATTAAGGTCAGAGTTGCAAATGGAGGAATCATGAACTGCTGCAGTTACATTCCAAAATGTCAGTGGTCAGTGCAAGGAAATTTGTTTGAACATGATCTCAAGGTTTTACCCCTCAGTTGTTATGATGGAATTTTAGGAATGGATTGGCTGTCAAGGTACAGCCCCATGACAGTTGACTGGGAGCAAAAGTGGATGGCATTTGTTGTCAATGGAAAAAACAGTCATATTGCAAGGAATAGCACCAGTAGAATTTGCTTATACCATCATTGAACTGTCAGTAGTGACTGATGAAAATGCAGCTAAGGTACTACCAGAAATTCAGGAGTTAGTCGAGGAATATAAGGATGTGTTCTCAATTCCTGTTGGACTTCCACCAGAAAGAGCATGTGATCATTCTGTTCCTCTCATACCAGGTGCTAGGCCTTTTTCTCTCAAACCCTATAGATTGGCACCAGAATTAAAGGATGAAGTGGAGAAACAAATTCAGGAAATGCTGGACTCTGGAGTAATTAGAAGAAGTAACAGTCCCTTCTCTTCTCCCATTTTGTTGGTCAAAAAGAAGGATCATACTTGGAGGTTGGTTGTGGATTACAGACATTTGAATGCAATCACTATAAAGGGAAATTTTCCTATGCCAGTAATTGATGAGTTGCTGGATGAACTGCATGGAGCTCACCGGTTCACCAAACTGGACCTTAGAGCTGGGTATCATCAAATCAGACTAGCTCCTGGGGAAGAATACAAAACTGCATTTAAAACACACCATGGACACTTTGAATTCAGAGTGATGGGCTATGGTCTTACTGGTGCACCTAACACATTTCAAGGGGCAATGAATGTCACATTATCTCAGGAACCAGAAATGTTGAGATATTTTGTGTTAGTATTTTTTGATGATATTCTTATCTTCAGTAAAACCCTGAAGCAGCATTTTCAGCATGTCAGAAGAGTACTGCAGGTGCTAAGGAGAGATCAGTGGTATGTCAAAATGTCCAAGTGTGAGTTTGCATCTCAAAAGTTACTTTATCTGGGTCACATCATTAGCAAGAATGGAGTGTCAACAGATCCAGAAAAGATCAGTACTATAGAACAATGGCCAGCACCTGTTTCTGTTAAGGAAGTTAGAAGTTTCCTAGGTTTGGCAGGATACTACAGGAAATTTATTCGTCATTTTGGTGTGATTGCAAAACCCTTGACCAATCTTCTACGCAAGGGAAACATATTCGTGTGGACTAGCATAGATGAAACAGCCTTCCAAACTCTGAAGGAGGCATTAGTAACTGCCCCAGTGTTGGCCTTGTCTGATTTCAAGAAGGTATTCGCCATTGAGACAGATGCTAGTGACTGTGGTATTGGAGCAGTCTTAATGCAAGAGGGGCATCCTCTTGCTTTTGTCAGCAAGGCGTTGGGCCCACGCAATCAGACTCTCTCAGTGTATGAAAACGAGTTCTTAGCCATATTGCTAGCTATAGAACAGTGGCGCTCTTATTTGCAACTCAAGGAGTTTTAGATAATAACTGATCAGAGGGCCTTGGTCAGTTTGACAGAGCAACGATTGCATACAGCTTGGCAGCAAAAAGCACTTACCAAATTGATGGGGTTGAACTATCAGATAGTATACAGAAAAGGAGCAGATAATCGAGCTGCAGATGCCTTGTCTCGTAGACCTCACCCAGCAGCAGATTGCTACATGATATCTTCAGTCCAGCCTGCTTGGATACAAGAGATCGTACAGAGATATGCAGCTGACATGGCAGCTCAGGCCGTTCTGCAGAAATTAACTATTGATCCTGATGCTGATCCAAAGTTTACATTACGTGATGGGCTGTTGAGGTATAAGAAGAGGATGTGGATTGGTGCAGATGATCAGTTGTAGCGCAAAATCATTAGTAACTTGCATGCTAGCTCAGCTGGTGGCCACTCTGGTTTCCCAGTAACATTCAGAAGAATTTCTCAACTATTTTACTGGAAGAATATGAAAACCATGATCAAATCTGTTTTGCAACAGTGTGAAACTTGCCAGCTGGCTAAACCTGAGCGGGTACCATACTCAGGATTATTGCAGCCACTACCAATACCCTCCAAACCATGGGAAATGATGACGATGGATTTCATTGAAGGGTTGCCTTCATCTCGCCAGTTTAACTGTATCTTGGTGGTTATAGACAAAATGTCCAAGTACGGTCATTTTATTGCTTTGAAGCACCCTTACACTGCCAATAAAGTAGCTGAAGCCTTCTTGGATCGTGTGTACCGTCTTCATGGATTACCAGTGTCCTTGGTATCAGATCGTGATCCAATTTTCACTAGCTCTTTTTGAAAGGAATTCTGCAACAGAACAGGTATCAAGCTCCGAATGAGTTCAGGCCAGCATCCCCAGACAGATGGGCAAACAGAACGCGTCAATCAACAAGTCGAAGGATATCTTCGTTGCTTTATCAGCGCTCATCCCCATCGTTGGTCGCAATGGCTTCCGCTTTGCGAGCTGTGGTACAATTCCAATTGGCATTCGTCCACGGGTCATTCCCCGTTTGAGGTGGTCTATGGGCATGCACCTCGTTACTTTGGTATTACTCCTGCCGATGCGATTGCCAGTTCTGATGTTCATCAGTGGTTGGAGGACTGTCACGTGATCATGGAGTCAGTTAAACAGCAGTCGCTGCGAGCCCAGCAACACATGAAGGTGCAAGCTGACAAACATCGTACTGAAAGATCATTTGAAGTGGGTGACTCTGTTTTTCTCAAGATGCAACCTTACATTCAGTCTTCTATCGCTCCGCGGGAAAATCATAAGTTGGCTTTCAAATACTTGGGTCCTTTCCCAATTACAGAGAGGGTTGGCGCGGTGGCTTACAAACTAGCCTTGCCTGAGAACTGTCGCGTTCATCCGGTCTTTCATGTTTCCTTGCTCAAAAAGCACATCAAAGCTGATCAGGAGGTACTCCCTATGCTACCTTCTTCTGATACACCCTTGTTCCGGCCAGAGTCCTTGATCGCCGCTTGGTTCAGCGAGGGAACAAGTCGATCGCTCAAGTGTTAATCAAGTGGAGCAGTTCGGCTGAATCTATGGCAACTTGGGAGGACCAGGAGACCCTGAAGCAAAACTTTCCTCGAGCACCGGCTTGGGGGCAAGCCGCTTCGGTTCCAGGAGGGATTGTCAGCGACTCTACTGCTAAGGCAACGACAAGTCGTGATCCGCTACAGGGCGAACCGGCAAGCATCATGAAGGCCAGGCCCACGAGGGTCCAGAAGCGGCCTGCTCGGTCATTTGGCCCAGAATGGGTCTAGTAGACAATGTATAAGTAAGGGCGATGACGCTTGTAACGGCAGGACGGAAGGAACGGCTTCGGCCGGCTGGATAGGATAGGATTGGCTGGCGTTACTCTTCTGTTCTTCTTGTTCTTCCTTCTCCGTTCAAATTCAAATCTGTAAGCAACTATACTCAAATTCTAGAGGAGAACCAATTGGTGCATACATATGGTCACTACTAGAAGTGTACTATGGTACTGGCCATCGGTAGTCATGGAGATAAGCTGATCCGGCCGCATGGATGAGAAAGCTGCTGGGAAGAGCAGCGCGGCGACGACGAGTCCTATCATGGCCACCATTGCTCTACTGCAAGCCATCGAACTTTCCTAGCTTTACCACCAGTACTGCACTACTATCTCGGAGTGTGTCCTCCTTACGCCCAGGATAATGTTATTTATAACTCAACAAATAGCTTCAGGGTTGGAGATCGAGAGAGGACAGGTCCACCGATAATGGAGTGAGAGGTTGAAAAGACCGAAACGCCCTATTAGGCCTTGTACAATGCAAGGTGCTTAAGGGAGGTGCTTAGAGAATTAAACCAGACTTTCTCTAAGCACCAGTGCTTATTTATACATGGTAGACGCTTAGTTAGGCGTCTCTTTTATAGAAATAGACACCGGTGCTTCAGCAACACCCGGTTTATTTTTCTAAGCATCTTCCTAAGCACCTAGCATTGTACTGGGTTTTAGTAGCTCACACATTTCATTAATTAAGATCGTGACAAAATCATCTAAAAAAATCATAAGATCGTGGTAAGATCAGGATGGATTAGAACATGGAGCATCTTCCTTTCTCTGTTAGTTTTTGTGTTCCAGAAGCAATTGCCTAACTTTGGATCTAGCATCTAGTATTAATCTACTTTATACATGTAAGAGTTTTTTAACACAGTATAGATGCAAACGCTTAAACATATGCACATACACTCACCCCAATGACCGCATGCACGTACCCTACTCCTACCAGCATCTTTGACAGACTGAGCCGATACATCATCTTCAGATTAACGAAGTCACCGTAGATACCTTTGTAGCTGATGGGAACATCTCCTTCCAGTGAACGTATATCCCCGTAAGGGCTGAAATAAATCCAGAAAAAATGCGAACATCAATGTCAAGTCTAAGATTTGAACTCTGACGGGTTGGGGAAATCATTATCCTCCTAAACATCCAACCAAAGGTTGTGTAGACGTGTTAGCTATGCTTAGGAATTTTTGGCTTACTTTATCATATCCTTTCGTGGAACCTTCTCTGTCACTTCTTTCTTCGAAGGCACCTTTTTTCCTAACCCGGATTATTGTTAATTCCATACCTTTTCGTTTCACGATGATTCCCTTCCCCCATCGAAACTGACAAGAAGCCCGCCGAGGACGCCGCTGCTGCAACACGGAGTTGCGCCGAGGTGGTGCGGCTGCAACCCAAAGAAGGTGAGGAATCGGCGGAAGAATGTACTCGTTGGGAGGCCGAAGCCGTGAGAGAAATGTGTAGCGAAGACGACAAACTCGCCGTCCTGCGTCTCGGGCGCCACCTCATTCCTGGCACCCGTGCAACCACCTCCTCTGCCTCTAGGATCTTCCATGCCTGTCACAGACGATGGATGTCCTCCTTCGTCGTCGTCGATCCCTCCCATGAGCTCTTCAGGCTAGCCATCTCCGGATGCGGCAAGGACGCCAGCGCGGTGACGGCGGCAAGGAGAGGGCTGCCCATGTTATCCAGCAGCGGCACGGGCCTGTGGCCTTGCGACAGAGCTCTACGCGTGCGAGGAAGACAAAGCAGGGGAGCGGAGCGGGCTACGGCAAAGTGTGGTGTGCCTCGGCCGCTCCCCCTCCCCCTCCACTTAAACTCCGAGGAGAACGTGGGGTAGTGGGATTGTTTGCGCCCACGATCCCTACTACCCCGTGATACACGGGTGCATTGTAACGACGGAAGCGTAACCGCCCGGCCTGGCCGCAGCGGATCCCGCGCGCGGGCATGGCCTTTGATGCCAGTGTCACCGCCATCGATGTTATAGTCATGGCACCAGTTGAGGAAGCCGGTCCAGCTATCTCGTCATCCACCCCTACCCACGGCGTCACACTAGGAGCGAAGATGCTCGGCCGCCTCATCCGCCTTGCGCCACCTGTCCTCGGCTTGGAGGCGGATCACTCTCTTGGACTCGATGGGAACAGGTCATTGGGCCAGTGGCTGCGACAAACTTCCATCTCCTGGCTGGTCCTGGACCAATCGAGGGCCCAACCCTCCGATACCATGGGTTCCATGAGGACATAGGGCGGCGATACCTATGTTTTGGTGAACGATGCGCCTGGCCCTACTACGCGTTTGTGATCCATTTCAAGCCCCCCGATGAGGACACAACGCGTTGCGCGACGTGTTGCTGCTGAGATAGTACTTTTGGAAACAACCCACAGATCAATTAAAACTCCAAAACACCCTAAATTTTGATGGTACATATTTGTGTATTGGTCTACACCCACTCTATATAGCATTTTTTATTTTCAAATATATACAAAACAATTATGGTGTCCTATTTCATGAGTAAATGATTTCGGCATTTCTCAAGGTGAAATAAACAAAACTACAACTTACTAAAACTTAAATACTAACATTTATATAGAACCATTTTATCTTTTTAGAACAAAACAACATGGAAGTCATTTTATTTGCAAAATTTATCACATGAATATCACAGTAGACCATATTGGTTACAAAAGAAAAAGCTTCGGTAATGTTTGAATATTTATTTTTTAAATTCGGGTGCGCCTATACAGCTAATTTTTTTTAAATAATACATTTTTAATGAATTTTCAGAAATATTACTCTGGATACAAAAATTTTAAAAATAATACACCGTCAGCCCTCTACTGGCCGACTGGGCTAGCCGATGCAATCGTACGTGGGTTCGAGTCTTGTGCTGGTTAGCGTGGCTTGTGAGGCTAGCTAGCTGTCAATACGGTATGGTTCATGCGGCAACGGGGGTCAAGGATGAGTGCCTGAGCGCAGCTATCCGTGTGTGGCCTGATTTCGTTGTTGACTAGGCCCCGATCGCTCCTCGCGACTACTTTCCATCGATCGACCGAATGCGTACCTACACTGGCTAAGTACTACGACCTGCGGATTGCTTTCCGGCAAGATGTGCGAATACACAAGCCACGCTTGATCGATTCTTTCAGGAGACAACACGCACGTACGTAACAAGCTAGCTACCGAAGCCTGCTGTATCGATCTTGACACTAGCTAGTTGATTAATTGGTATTGCCAGCTAATGGTGTCATGTCCAAACCGTATGTATTATGGAATCGGTATTGCCAGTTAGCTAGCCTCACAAGCCACGCTAACCAGTGCAGGACTTGAACGCAAGTACCATTGCATTGGCCATGCACCGATACGGGAGGCCGATTAGTCCCAATCAGCTTTCCATAAGCCGACTGGACCCCTGCCTGCGCTCGAGGAGCCTGTCGGCCACCCCTAGGCCGAAAGGCTACTAATCGGCCTGATGTTGGCCGATTAGGCCCAGTCGGCCAGCTGTGGGCTGACTAGGTTGTATTATTTTTGAAAATTTTGTATCCAGCGTAATATTTCTAAAAATTCATAAAAAAAGTTTATTATTTTAAAAAAATTAGCGCCTATACACATGTTCATTTGGTTATTTTTGGAATTTTCCAGTATTCTATACGGAGCTTCTCATAAGCTAAGATTTTTGGCTAAAGCATTGCTAACCCATTTATGTTGGCAACCCTGTGAAAGTGGATACCCCGTCCTCTTGTGTCATTTTTCACTACGGTGATCAAGGTTCAATTTTTTTAGGTGTTTTTTTTTAATTTTCGCATTTTTTATTTCTTGTTTTCCTTTCGCTGGGGCTCTCTATTCTACCTGCTAATTTTTTCCTTTCTTCTTTCGATCATCATGATAGTAAATATAGTTGTCTTTTTGTTTAACAGCAATGAATCTCTAATAGACATAGATCTTAATAAATCTCAACTGCTTGCTAACTTTGTAAAATCTAGTACTATAAGAGATAGACAGGTAGAAAGATAGACAATATCCATATAATACATAGGTTTTAGGGAATGACGGAATAATGACGATCAAATGCTTTATTATTGGAACTAGAAATAATGGAAAATATAATAAAGGAAAACACACGATGGACATTACATGGATGAACGTACGCACAAGAAAACACAATGTACTCATGCATGCAGAAAAGAGTTAACAGCGGCTAGCTGGAAGGAAGGAAGCAAGCGAGCCGCCGCCGATGCTGCCCATCTCTATCTCTCCCCGCATTTGTTTCAGGCGAGAAAGCGGTGGAGCTCTTTCTAAAGTTGTATCGGAAAAAATAGCTAAGTTGCAGGTTGTTAGTACTTAGTACTGTGCTACAATTTCACTTACTTATATGGAAAAAGTCAAGATTCATTTCCATTGCCTATGATGGATTTTGCTTTGCTTTTCACACGAGGCATCAACATAAATTGTTGACCAAAGAACTCATCATTGCCAATTGCACGTGCTAACAAGAGCTGAACAAAGCAAATTGAATGGGCGAAGGCATTCTTGGCCCCGCAGAATCACCACTCAGGCGGCGCAACAGGGGTCCGCCCCAACCACTAGGAAGAGATAGACAATATCCATATAGTACATATTAGGTTTTAGGGAATGAAGGAATAATGTTCAACAAATGCCTTATTATTGGAACTAGAAATAATGGAAAAAATAAAGGAAAACACACTAAGGACATTACAGATATGAACGTACCCACAAGAAAACACAACGTACTCATGCATGCAGAAAGAGTTAACGGTTGCTAGCTGGAAGGAATAAAGCAAGCGAGCCAAATGGTAAACGATGAACGAAACGACCGGTGACCATGCGAGCGAGACATGCTTCCTTCACGGCGACGGCGACATAGCCGGTGGCGGGGGCAGCGGCGCGAGCGGGGAAGGGCATTGGAATTGCACGACACAGTCACGGACGAAGCAGCTGTTGGTGCACGCGGCAATGGCGGCGGCCCTGCACTCCTGGCATATGTCGGTTTGTAGGCCAGGCACACACCGGGGTCGGCATAAGCACTGGAATCGACATGCGTTATCGAGGTTGGTGGCCCCTTGGCCGAAGACGCATCCCCTAATGCACTTGCCGTCGCAGTCCTCGCACATCAGCTTGGCCACATCGAGGGGGCATCCTTTCGCCACGACGCAGCTGGCGGTGTAGCAGGCGACGCTGAGGGCAGTGGTGGCAGAAGCTGCGACGCACTCCCTGTTGCACTTGGCGCACTCGAACGTGGTCTGCGCCTGCACCGCATGCATGTTCAGGGTGATGAGCACGACGCAAGCGGCGGTGGCGACAACGAAACGGGCGGCTGAGCCAGAAGCAGCCATCATGAAGCTGGAGGTGGAGATGGCAAGAGCTAGCTAGAGGAAGAAGAAGACAGATGAGAAGAAGAGCAAGAGGTGCCTAGCTATACCATGAAGTTGGAGATTGTAGCTATTTATAGGCAACAAAATCCTTGCAATTAGCATTCCTTTGAGTAGTACTATATACATTTGCGGACGCTAAACGCGTACGAGCGTGTTGGGCCGTGGGGTATTACTTGGCTACTACGATCGATCGTGCTTGGATCGATGCAATCATGGCCCGGTTGTCAACTGAGTTAATTATCATGTGCGAGCAACATGCGGAAGCTAGGACAGGTGTTGATGACTACACACTCCTCATCAACTACTGAAGCTGCACTATAATCTATTACGCATGTTTAGTTGAGCCGCATGCACATTTGGTGGCACGAACTATGCATATTTGAAAGGGAGGTGCTAGGCGCCGGTAACGCGCAGCCAGACGATGTGCGCATCCCAGACCGCATGATTTACCCTCGCTCGCGTCATTTTCCTTCTTCCGCGTGTTAGTTTCACTGAAATGTGTGCTGCTCGACCGCTCTCCGTCGCCGCTCGCTGGCTCGCCGGTGCAGCTCGCCGAAGCCGCTCGGTTGCATCAAAAACAAAAGCTAAGGCAGTTTCAAGCTCTGCTTCAGCATCTCCAATGGTAATCATCATCAAATAAATGCCCCATAATGTCTGCGTACACGTTTGGATGTGTCCGCGGACATCCGGTCATCCAACCATATTTTTCAAATATCCTTGCTAAATGGTTTAAACATGACTTATAAAAACATTAAACTAGTACAATATGTAAGTACATAAACATGTGACAAAATTTAACAAGTTCCATCCAAACTACTGGAAATTTACCTAAACTGAACTAATACCTAAGCTATGTACCAGACCGTCACGTCATAGGCATGGCCTTTGATGCTAGTGGCACCGCCATCGATGTTATAGTCATGGTGCCGGTTGAGGAAGCCAGTCTAGCCATCGCGTCATCCACCACTACCCACTGCGTCACACTAGCACAGATGATGCTCGGCCGCCTCATCCGCCTTGCGCCGCCTGTCCTCGGCTTGGAGGCGGATCACTCGCTTAGACTTGGCGGGAGCAGGTCACTGGGCCAGCGGCTGCGGCATACTTCCGTCTCCTGGCTGGTCCTTGACCAATCGAGGATCCAAGCCTCCGCGACCACAGGCTCCACAAGGACATAGGGAGGCGATACCTATGTATTGGCAAACGATGCAGCTGGCCCTGCTGCACAAGCCAAACGATGTGCGCATCCAGACCGCATGATTGAGCCCCGCACACGTCCTTTTCCTTCTTCCTCATGTTAGTTTCTTTGAAACATGTGATGCTCGACCGCTCACCGTCCCCGCTCGCTGGCTCACCACGTCCCCGCTCTACATAAAAAACGAAAGCTAAGGGAGGTTTCAGCTCTGCTTGAGCCACTTCTAGCAAAATCAAATGTTGATTGAAGCAAAAAACACAAAAGTGGCAAAGGGTTGCCGTCTGTAAATGGGGTTTGACTTTTTATACATTTTTTTATTGTTGCGACTTTTTATACATTTTCTAATACAATATCATCGAACGAGTACCCTATAGACTGCTGGAGTCATTTCCAACAGATCTCTCGGTAGGTACTCTGGCTAGATGAGTATATCTGAGGGCAAATAAGAGAAGGCTTACCCAAGTTTAGGCCCTCGCGGTATAGGTAAGACTCTATGTCCTGCTCAATTGGTGTTGATCGAGTATCAAGTTTAGGTTCTGTATCTATCAACTAACTTGACTCCGGCTTCGCTACCAGTGTCTAGGGTATACACTCTGTTAGGAATGCAAAGGAATCCCCATGGACGGAGGTTTCCTTGACGCGCACTCTAAGTCTTCCCGATTCGTCTTGTTGTTGGGCCCATGGGCCAGGACCATGGCTCATGGTAGAAACCGACCTGGGGGCCCCAGGCTAGCCTAAGTAGCCCTAGTTTTGTTATACATGATAATCATTTTTTGAATACATAGTGAATATTTCCTAAAATATACAATGTACAATTTTTATAGACGATAAACATTTTTAAAAAGCAAGACAAACAGTTTTGAGATATCTGATGAACATTTTTAATACACGGCACAATTTTTAATACAAGGTGAAATACCATAAAATATACTATGTTCAATTTTGTATATAATGAATATTTTCTAAATGATGGACATTTTTTGAAAAGATGAACATTTTTAACTACACATGAACACATTTCAACGTGTATTTAGTAAATATTCAACGTCTATCTGAAAAACTAATGTTCATCCTGTATATAAAAAACTTCAATGTGCATTTGACAACTGCTTAACATCTATTCGGATAAAAAAGTTACATATGTCTTCAAAAAATGTTCAACATGCATCTGAAAAATGTTCAGCATGTATATATATTTTTTAACTTGTAACAAAATAGTGGACATGTAATTCATAAAATGAAGGAAAAAGATCATCTGCATACGAAAACAATTCTCCATGTATTTGAAGAAAGACGATGCAGGCTTGAAAAATGAAAAAAAAAACGAAAGTTAAAAGAGAAAATTTGAAAAGGAGAAAAAAAAGGAAAAAAAAGGAATGGAATGGAAATAAAGTAAACAAACTATCTTCTACTCCCTCTGCTCCAAAATATAAGCATTTTTCAAGTTTCCAATACAGACTACTTACGGAGCAAAATGAGTGAATCTACATTCTAAAATTAGCATATAAATACAGACTACTTACGGAGCAAAATGAGTGAACTTGCTAAAATGAGCGTGCGCGTAAAATTACTAATCATGGGCTCCGGCTAGGCCGTGTGCAACTACTCGGTGAATCAACGATGCTCCTTCCACCTACTCATAAAACTCCTAGCAGATATAGTAATAGATTTAAAATGGTTACCGGCATGTACTGGTCCCTCACTCCGCCAAATCAGACCACCCATTTTTCTTTCTTATGCATGGTCGTAAAACAATTAGGACAGAGAGTAATGATCCAAAAAAAGACTTCTCTAGTAAATGTAGTACGGACAATGGTTTGTTTGCTAAATTTAATGGTAAAACCATGTGTTGCTTGTAGTAAATGCCATAAAATAGGGGTACGTGGAGTGGTGGTTGGTTTGATAAATTTACTAGAAGATACGCTATATTACCATAGCATTTGTTAATATTACCTTGGTGTAGACGAACCGTTCTAATAGGCATGCATTCTATCATTACTATGGTTGAGATGTATTTTACGTTCGATGGAGGGTGCATGCGTTGTCTTATTACTAGAGCAAGCGAATAGCAGTAATCCTTTTCTAGTTATTACCATTTGTAGACAAGGTTGTTACATGTAGATAAAAGAAAAAAGTTGGTTGGCAGTTTGGCGGGGTGGTGCACGCACCAGGGTAATTGCTTTACGGAAGTTGGATGGCGCTAGGTTAGCGCCTGCACACGTGCAGCCCCACCAGCGCGTAGGATTAGTAATTCTGCGCTCGGGCATAGTTTAGCGCTACCGTATATATACGTAGTTTGTATAAAATCTTTAAAATAACTTATAGTTAGAAAGAAACGGAGGGAGTAGAAAACAAAAGAAGAAAATCACCCCGTCTTGGTAATGGGCCGTGGACCACGTCGGTAGTGCCAGACACTTGTTCTACCTCGAGGTAACCGTCGCATCGCCTCAAGGAAAGCCCCTACTTTGTCTCAAAAAAAAGGAAAGCCCCTACTAGCCGGTTTATTCATTTCTTCACTCAGTTTCGTCTCTCTCTCTCTCTCTCTCTCTCTCTCTCTCTCTCTCTCTCTCTCTCTCTCTCTCTCTCTCTCTCTCTCTCTCTCTCTCTCTCTCGTCTTTTCTTCATATTTATAAAATAGTCGAAATACATGTATTTCCAAAAGAATACTTCGATTTTGAGATTCATCATCTTACATTTTGAAAATGTTCAAGCAATATAAAACAATTTTGATGCAACTTTCAAAAGAATGTGCATACCATTCCAAATACTGTTCGTGACATTTAGAAAAATTTAGCGCGTGTAGAAAATTGTGTTACATTTTCAAATGTGTTTATAAAATGCAAAAATAATCTTCACGTAATTTGAATAGAAATATTCCATACCATTCAAAAAAACATTTGTGACATACTAATAAAATCACGCACTGCCTAACTATGTTTATGACAATTTAGAACAAATGTATGCAATGCAAAAAAAATGTTTTTGATTTGGGAGTATCGCTTTGTTCCGCATCTACGCCGAATATTCCTTCGGTGGCAACGAGTGGGTTCCATTCCCTCCATATGGGAAACGCTAGAACCAGACACAGGTACTGGTGCAACCCATGTTGTTCCACTTCGTGACTGAAGCCAAGCACACCTATAAAGACTATCCTTATCAAAGGCTTACGCATATCAATCTTCGCGCGAACTATGTAGAAATTTCAGTGCATATGCTACAACTACAAATTCCATGACAGGAAGTACTCCCTCCATTTTTGTATACAAGGCCACTACCAAAATTATAATTTGCAGCTATACAAGGCCACTAACACAAATCAATGTAAAATTGATGAGGTTTGCCTCGTACTAGCAACCGAAGACATTAATACCTCATGCATGTATGCGGGAGTGAGAAGATTAATATGCACCATATTAATCAACCAACGAGGAGTGAGAGAGTTGTCTTGTTGTGCATTGGAGAGAAAATACACATTAATTAACACGTCAAGCAAGGAGAAAATACTATTTTGCAATATTGGTTTAATTAGCCATTAATTTCTACCTTGGTACCTGTAATATGGGTTTGTGGCCTTGTATATAAAAATGGAGTTCATCAAGCACCGGAGATGTTGGGCCAAAGAATATTCCTCCATGATTCAAAACTTCTATAACGTCCATGTTTTCTTTTCTTTTGAGGAATCATCACATATACACAGACTCGGAACCTCCAGGTCTTCATTGAAATGGGGCCCCTGTTGGTGAGAGTTGAGTTTTTCAAGTTGAGAAAAGAAACAAATTAGAGATGGTCTTTGTGGAAAAAGTGGTCTTGGTCTTAATCAGAAAAACTCATGTTGACAAAACAATTTTGGATTCCCAACTGCCTCCAACTCTGATATAGTTTTTAAATACTAGAAGCAGTAAATTTCATATAAGAGAGGTAGAACCAGACTACTATATATTATTTATTTTTTGAAATGGCGGGATTCCTGCATTCATTAAGAAGAAGAAATTACTCGGTTAATTAGGGAAAATCGAGTGAAAACCAGATTGTCTAGTCAAATATGAAAAACCGGGCAAAAATCATCACAACCGCTGAGCAGCATCCAGAAGATACATGTTGTGGATACCCACCAATGGTAGGGTCATAAGAGGCACATCTTGGCCCTAATGGAGGACCGACAACACCAAACATTAAGACCTCCGGGTCACCGATCTACTCGGACAGAATTTGAGGTTCCCATCACTCGGGCCGTACTCATCCACTCGATCACCTCCAAACCACTCGGGCGCACGTGTCACTCGGCAGTAGGAGGCGAACAGCCGGACGAGGAATCTTGAGCGTCAAGGGGTGCACGGCATAAGTATTACCAGCATTTACTTCGTTAGTTACACTTTGTAGTGCGCATCATAAATACATACACTTAAACCCCACCCAAAGGGGGCTAGACGAGGGGCTGGTGTACTCTATATAAGCCACCACGTAGCACATGAACATGGATTCACATTCCATTTGTAATCAGACACAAGAGAAAGCATAGCCCCAGGGCTCGAGACGTACTATTGTTACGTCCTCTGTGAGGGGCCCGAAATCGTAAACTAAGTGTGTCACTTCTCCGTCATAGCTTGATCTAGCCCTTGTTCATACCCCTATTCCTTACTGTCAGAGTCATTCCCACAATAGTTGGCGCCCACTTTGGGGTTGCGCATCTTGCAGTACAAGGCACAGGTGGATTCTTCATCTTCCGTCGTTCTTGGCTTCGACATGAAGCTCAGCATCTAAATCCGTTTTGGTGCCCTTCCCTTCGACGCAGACGATTCGGTGTGGCTTCAGGAAGCCCCGCTAGATATGGAGTCGCTACCCATCCACGGATGATCGTGGCCTCAATGGCGGACCACTCCGGTTCGCCCCGCATGTACTCGCTGTCCACGGGACCGTCGATGTGCTCAGCGAGATTGTACTCGCGGAGGATGAGGTTGAAGTAGGTCTTCCACGCGTAGTACGACGTGCTAGAGCTGTCTAGACGGATAGGGACCCCGGCCTCGATGTTGAGGTCACGGATGGCGGCGGCAGAGTGCTCGGGGCCGGCGAAGGGGTTCGATGAGCGGGTCGTGAAGGAGCCCGGAGAAGACATGGCGGCGGGTAGGGTTAGGGTTTTGGGAGGAGGAGGATGTGGCAGTGGCGGGGGAGGCGGCTGCGGGAAGGCCGTGGCGCGGCAAGGGGCAGCGGGCGGCGCGAGCAGCAGCGGCAATGGAGGGAGAGGGTGGCACGGCAGTTGGCAGCGAGCGGCACGCGGCGGAGGGAGGCACGGCGCGGCTGCGGTGGGCGGCGCGGCCGAGGGGCGGAAGCGGCGCACGGGACGGCGGCGGCGCAAGTGAAGGAGGGGCGCAACGGCGGTGGCGAACCCTAGTTTAGGACCGAAAAGGATGATACTGTATGTAGACGGACAAGTTTGGAATACTATAATCATTGTATTGATGGGGTGCTGGTGCACGTGTATATAAGTACAGGGTAGGCCTCAACCTTAATTATACATGACTAGGAGGTAGACCACAACACGTAATACATGCAACACAAAATATATACTCAACACAGACCAAGGGACCTGCATATATCATAACTTCTATGACTTTCTCGTTTCTTCATCATATATACACAGACTCGAAACCTCCACCACTTCATCTAAATGGGGCTCCTGTTGGTGACAGTTGAGATTTTTCAAGTTGAGAAGGGGAACAAATCAGAGATGGTCTTTATCAGAAAAAGGTGTTTGTGCATGGTGTTAATTAGACAAGCTCATATTGACAATACTATTTTGATAATAAGATTTCGAACCGCCTCCGACTCCGATACAGTTTGTAAGTATTAGAAGTAGTAAATTTCGTGTGATAAAAGGGGTAGAGCCAGCCTGCTATTTCTTTTTACAAGGAGATTAACAGTCGTCTTCAACACAGTTACTATGTGATCTCCTCTTATATGAGCGCAGGCAGCAAACACACCTCCTAGGTTTGACGTACGATGAGACTAGTAGCACTGCTGGCGGATGCGGCCGACGTTCCCTTGAGGTCCCTGGAGCATCCCCATCTTGCTCATGGAGCTGCCGAACTGGTTCCAGAACCACCACTCATTGTCGGCGAAGTCGTTCACGTACTCTCGGGTGGTCTCATTGAGGAGGAGCTGCACGTCGGAGGTAAGAACCCCCTTCCCCTGTTTGAGGTTGATGTAGTACTTGTTGTCGAACTCTTCCGGGGTGGTCACGTCGAGGTCCTGACGCCGGTTCACGTCGGCGGTGCAGTTGTCTTGTAGCTTTCGGACAAAGTCATCAGAGTCGGAGTTAGGGAAACGGTCGCTGAAGGTGGCGCAACGAGCTTTCCCGATGGTGTGCGCGCCAGAGAGAACCACAAGATCTTTCTCGTCGAGGCTGCGGCTGCGGAAGGCAGTGATAAGCTGGTCAACACTGAAGGTGCGGGGTGGGAGTTCCTCGACGAACCTCAGCGGTGCGGGCTCGAAGCTGTCTAGCCTACCGAGTGGCACATGGTAGGGTTTGCCACCTGACTGCAAATTGCATGATGAAAGCATATGATTTAGCATGTACATTAGGAAAAGATTCTTTTTCCAACCGGGCTCACACCCCTTTCCATTAATTTTGCAATCAACAGAAATACATTGTAGCAGTAATTATCCAAGCCATCCATCCAAAATAAGACTGAAAGGGGAAGAGCAAGCTGGAGCATCGCCAGGAAACCCACCGCAAGATGACCCTAAAACGGATCAACCGCCATGGGGCAAAAACCTGACGACACTTACTAGCCTCTATCCTAACCAACAGTGACAATAAAACGAACCCTGGAAGGCTACCTAGCCTACACAGGGCAGAAAGCGGCAATTCTCCAAAATCATAGGACACTCCAGGACGGGCATCAAACCCCAGTGGACTGCAAAGCGAACAAGTTAGCCGATCTGTATCCCATCTTCATCTTTCAACATCATCACACCTCGCGATTGGTTCCTGTCCGCCAGAGCTGCTGCCACATACGCCAGTCTCTTCACGCCCGCCTAAAACTTCGACTTATCTTCTCCTTTTAGCAGCCCTGCCCAATACAACATAAAAGAACAAGCACTGAAAACAGCCTCCAAAGGAGAGCGAGCATTATACTTATCAAAGGTAACTTTATTTCGGAGACACCAGATCCCCCAGCACAAAGCAGCAAGAATCATCATGTAAAACTTTTTTCCTCCAGGGAAAAATTTATACAACCACGCCCAACTTTGCCATAGCGATCGTGGGCAACAGGATGCTCCAGCCGTGAGCCCCAGGGTCCCCCAGACAGTTCTAGCATGAGAACATGTAAAGAACAAATGGTTTGCAGTTTCTACACTGGTGCAGAAAGAAGAAATAGGGTTCCCAGGCCAATTCCTCTTCCGTAAGTTATCCCGAGTCAACACAGCATTTTGGAAAAGCTGCCACAAAAATATTTTGATTTTGAACGGAATGCTGGCTTTCCAGATCCACTTATAGTTAGGGCCAGCTATATCTCTCTCCAACCACTCATACACAGATTTAGTGGTAAGCTTTTTGTTCTTGCACAGTTTCTAAAATACAGTGTCAGGGGTAGTGTTTAACGCATATTTTCTAGCCTCAGACACAACCCATTCCCATTGATCATAAATTTCCCCAAACAACCTGCGCCTGAAGCCCAGTTTATAGTTTTTTGCCACAAAATCCGCAACGGTCCCATCCTGATCCTGACATACATTGAACAGGACAGGGAATTTTTCGCACAAGGGCGCAGCATCTAACCATGGATCATGCCAAACCCTAGCCAAGTTACCACTATTAATCTTGACAGCTCTCCCCTCCATATATGTCTCCTTAACTTTCATAATCGCCTTCCAGCAGGGGGAATCCGAAAAACGACTACGAACATTAGCCACAGTTTTGTTTTTGAAATATCTTGCCCGAATAATTTGTTGCCACAGCCCATCTTTAGTTTCAAGCTTCCACCACCACTTGGTCAACAAGCTAATGTTCTGCTTATGGAGGTCCTTGATCCCCAACCCACCTTTTTTTTTGGACCGACATACCCTAGCCCATTTCACCATATGATAAGCACGTTTGTTATACTTTCTCCTCCAGAAAAACCTTCTCCGATGTTTATCCAACTTACCAATAAAAGTCTTGTTGAATAAGAACATAGACATAAGATATAAGGGGATGCCATCCAGGCTCGAGCCTAACAAGGTGAGCCTAGCTCCTGAAGACTATGCATAAGCTATCCAAGCATCAAGTTTTTTAATCATTTTAGGATCCAATGAATCCAGCTCAATATTTTTTAGAGTGGAGTAGGAGACCGGTGTACCCAAGTATGTCATGGGTAAAGAACCTACCTGACATCCAAACATCTCAGCATATATTGCATCAGTCTCATTATCCCCCCCTATAGTAATAATTTCGCTCTTGTCGAACTTAATTTTCAACCCGGACATGAGTTCAAACAGATAAAGCAATAGTTTCACATTAACAGCTTTCTCATTATCATGTTCGAAGCAAATGACAGTATCATCTGCATATTGCAAAATCCCCACTCCATCCTTTATAAGATCAGAAGCTAACCCTTTGATAAGGCCATTTTTCTGGGCCGAGGTCATCATCTTGGCCAGACATTCTGCTGCAAGATTAAATAGGAACGGAGAATGTGGGTCACCTTGCCTTACCTCTTTGGCACTCTGAATATAAGGGCCCATCTCATCATTGATCTTAACACTAACCGTCCCATTCCTTATGATCTGATTTACCCACCCAGACCATCTTTGGTTAAAGCCACGTTTAACATGACACTCTAGCAAAAAATCCCAATTGACTTTGCCATAGGCTTTTTCAAAGTCAAGTTTGAGAATCACTCCTTTTTGTTTTTTGATATGAGTGTAGTGCATGATCTCATGTAGTGATAAAATGCCATCTACTATATGCCTCCCCTTGATAAAAGCATTTTGATGTATGCTAAACAGTTTATGAGCATATTTGCCAGCCCTAAGGTCCATGACCTTAGTAATAAGTTTATACGGACAACGCAGAAGACAAATTGGCCTGTATTGCTGTATTCTCCTAGCATCATTCGACTTAGGCAATAGGGTGATAATGCCATAGTTCAACCTTTGCACATCTAGTTTCCCTTCATAAAACCATTCAAAACGGACAAATAAGTCCGGAGCTACAACCTCCCAGCAATGTTGATAAAACTCAACCGGGATATTATCTGGCCGGGCGCCCTATTAGAGTTCATGTCAAATAATGCTTTTTTAATTTCCTCAATAGAGAATGGCTTAGTCAGTTCCTCATTGTCATCAGAAGAAATTTTTTCCTCGTGCAACCATAGATCTCCATCAATGTGACAGAGATTTCCAGGGGCAGGTCCGAAAAGATTTTTATAATACTCTGTGGCATGTGCCAGAAGGTTCTTAGTCCCTTCAATAGTGATCGCACCACACTCCAAGGAGATCAATGGAATTTTTCCTTCTGCGGCCATTAGCAACTTTATGAAAAAAGTTAGTATTATTATCTCCCTTCAAAAGCCATCGCTGAGTAGAGAATTGATGCCAATACAACTCTTCCTCTATATACAAGTTATTGAGCTCTAGCAAAATTTCCAGTTTTCTGGTATAAGCCTGTCCACATAACCCAACAGTCTCCTCAAGCCCTTCCAGCTCCTGCAATTCTAGCTTAATGATATTTCTTCTGATTTTGTTGTGTCCAAAAATATTGGAACCCCACCCTTTAAAGAATTTTTTTATTCTCTTCAGCTTTATGTTCAGAGTGTCAATAGGATCCTTGGTATATACCGGTTTCGACCAAATATCAGCAACCAGAGGCAAAAAATATGGGTTATTAAGCCAGTTATTGTCGAACTTAAAGCACCTATTACCAGGTGCTCTAGAGGAGGCCAAACCCCCATTTAGTAACAAAGGATTATGATCAGATAACTCTCTAACTAGCTTACTAACTGAAACTAGGGGATACAAGTCCTCCCAGTCAGACGACATCAATACCCTGTCCAACTTCTCTAGGGTAGGGTCTTCCTGTTTGTTAGACCAGGTATAACATCCCCCTGCCATACTTATCTCTCTGAGCCCAAGGAGGTGGATGACAGAATTGAACACATCAGAAAAGTGGGACATAGGAGTTTTCTTGTTTTTTTCTCCACTATGCCTAAGGATATTAAAGTCTCCTCCCACCAGGTAGGGGATGTGGGTGTTGTTGCACATACTAGATAATTCAGCAATGAATTCTGGTTTATTTTCATCCTGAGCTGCTCCATAAACCACTAACAGGGCCCAATTGCATTTCTTACCTTTATCAAAAAGGTCCATTTGCAGGACATATTTTCCATGCTTAACATTGATCAGATCAAATTTGTCTTTATTAACACCACCCAGAATACCTCCCGACTTACCCCTGGAAGGGATCCAATCCCATTTGAATTTACCTTCAGGGTCCAACTTCCTAAAATAGGAAGGATTATAAGATTTTTTTCATAGTCTCTTGCAGACCAATAAAATCCACATCATTGGCATATATGATATCAGTGAGGCAGATAGACATGCCCTTCTTGCCTGCCCCCCTACAGTTCCATAATAGTCCTATCATTTATACTTAGCAGGTTTCCCCCTCTCCCTGGTAGGTCTGCCAGGATCCAGGGCAGACTTACCATCTTTATTCTTTATCTGACTCCTCGTTACCGGCTTGTCCCTATCCTGGGGGGATAGGACCTTCACTTTTTTCCTCTGCTGAGCACATTTCTTTTTTTGTCTAGATTGCACCAGAGTATAGGGCTCCTCATCATCTACACTTTCATTCTCCCAGGTTAATAGTAAAGGGATGTCATTACCTAGCCCATCATTAACAGTAATAGGGGGAATGTTAGTTTCAGCCTTTTTATCATGCAAGAGGGTCCTAGATACTTCTAATTCCCGCAACACATCTATCGTATCGAAACTATCATCAGGAATATGCACCCCCATCATAGCAGCTCGAGCAACAATAGTAGTATCATCAAGCACAGAGAATTGGTAATTCAAGTGGGATATATTTTTACCTTCAGCATCACGTTTCTTCAGTCTGTTGGTAGCCGTCTCCTCCACACGATCAAGCTTCAGGAACTGTCTACGTGAAGCCCGCCCTTCAGGAGCAAATTTTTCATGCATCGGTGAGCCAGAAGGTGATTCAACAGTGTAAACACTGTGACTATCTCCCCCTTCCGTGGACCCCTCATCAAGAGGAACGATATGAGGCAGAGATGGCCACACCACATAATCTGACAAGGGAGGAAATTTTTCTCCATAAGATTCATCAGCATATTGCATGAACATCGGGATGGAGGAATAGGGGTTTGGATAATATCCCAAGCACCTTTTTTCATATTGCCAGCAACATTAGGAGATTTTTCCTCCTCCTCCCCAGATATCTCATCACTTTTTTCCTCATAAGTTTTTTCAGCTGGTGATTCAGAGTAAGCCATTTTCTCAGATGCATATTCTCTAGCCATGGATTCGAGCAAAAGCTCAGTATGATTTCCCTCATCGCTATCCCCCTCTTCCTCACTTTCAGCTACCGCAGATAACCTTTGTGACCCTTTATCATAGGTTTGAGAAGTGAAATTACCCATCACAGATGCACTGGTTTCTCCTGGTCCATCAGAAGAAGCAGGATAGGAATTCATCATAGCTTTCTTAGGAAAGGATGGAGATGCACTGCTGTCCACAGTGACAGAGGCTTGACTTTTTTCTCCTCCCCCCATCACAATTTTTTCAACCTCATAATAGAAATCATAGAACTGTTCTCCCAACATGCCCTCAGCAGTGGGGAGGGATTTTTTTCACCTCTCTACATCCAAGGAGAATTCTAACGTACTCGGGTTTATGCAGAGTGGATTCATCCACCTCAAGAGTGATACCTACCAGAGCTCCTGCATAAGCAACATGCTCAGCATTTCTCTAAAGGAATATTGCTAACTCTAACCCAAGCCTTCTCCATTTCCCCCTTAGCGCCAACAGATGCTGACCAGGGCTTTAGATTGGCCACAGCAGCCCCATCCTTCACAGGTAAGCATTTCCCATAGCAACAGGCCCTCTCCACCTCACTAGCATTAGGAAATCTCATCACAAATTGATTATGCCCTATGGAACGAGCAGTACAGCTCCATTTCTTTTTACCAGGCTTATGAGCAAAGAAACCATTAAACTCAGATTCAATCTCTTTAGCTGTAGCACTCCCCTCCACAATAGAAATCACAACACTATTAGTCTTCTCATTTTTCTTAGCAGCGCACACATCAGGGATATAGAAAAAACCCTGCCCAGGAGATTGGAAACCACACAGGAAAGGGATACATTCCCATGGCCTCAAAGTTTGACATAACTGTGCCATATGCCCAAGCTTATTGCATTTTTCACAACGCACAGTAGGACAGCGAGGAGCAAAGTGACCTGGAAGATTGCAGTTGAGGTAGAGCTTGTCGTTGGTCTTGGCAGCTGGATCTGGAGCATCCACTGCAGTCGACGAAGCCGTCTGAGCCGTCGACGTCGTCGTGTTCGCCCGCGCCTTGGCGTCTCCACCCATCGCCCTTGCCGCAGCTTCCCATCTGTCTTCGGAACCTCCGCCAGATCTGGCCCCGCCAGAGGGAGGCGGCGGCGGATCCGGGCGTTGCCACACCATGTGGCGAGAGGAGTTAGCCTGCGCCGTCTTGCACCCCCCGCCGAATCCACCGCGCGTCGAGGAGTCTCGCCATCCGCCAGATCTCCCTCCTCCTCGATCCCCCATCGATGTGGTTGTAGCACTGCACCCGTGCACATGCACACCCGTCACCTGAGCGAACGAACGCTCGTCGCCGCCCACCTTGCCTCGCCACCACCCGAACGAATCTCGTGAGGGAGGAGAGGAGGAAACCCTAGTTTTCTCCCATAGGTGCCCGAAGAGCGGCGCGAGATGAGAGTCGCGGCTCTCAATAATGGAGGTAGGTGGGGTGGGAGGGGGATATGATGCGTCCGCTCCCTCTCCACGCGCCGCGGTCTCCCCCTGGTCTCTGGGCCCGGTGTGGCGGTGAGACCGCCATGGATCCACCTCTCCCGTGCTGCCAGATGTACCGCATCCATCCGCTGCATGGTTCCACCCCTCCCCCACCGGCATGCATGCCCCCACCTCCCGCGTCTCCGTGCATGGCGCCCGGTCAACCCTAGCCCGGTGACACGGGAAAAGGATGGTCTGATCCGGCTCGATGCGCTCTCCCTCGTGTAGATAGCGCGCATCCACCGTCACACCACGCGTGTCGACCAATATCATCCGCAGCGCGCCGTGCCGTAGGACGATCTCGCCGGCAGCGGCGGTGAGGACGCGTGCCGAGATGAGGTCGGCGACGTACGTGACGCGCCAGCGTGTCTCACGCGTCTCGCGCTCCATCCTGTCTTATGGAAACCTAATGCTCATCTTTTTTAGATCTTCAACAGATGATGATCTCTTCTCGCTAGTTGCTTACCTAGCAAGCTCGTCGAGTCGTCCCGTCCTCCATAATTCTGTTCCCGTTCTGCTCCGTCGAGTTCTCGGAAAAGATTCTTACATATTTAGTAGCAATACTTACGGAAGTTTAACCACATGTACTGTATTTTTTCTTCTTACAGAAGTGACATACCGCTACAACGACGTCGTGAGTGGCAAGGGCCATGATGTCAGCGCAGGAGACGGTTGGCCCGCAGGCGGTGTGCACTTTATCACGGATTTCCTCCATGAGGAACGCCACTTTCCGCCTCATATCAAGAGACAGAGGTTCGGTGGCATTTTCATCTCACTCCATGGTGTTCCCAGCAGAAGGATAGATGCATCGCATCCCTGTAAAACATACATATATAATGTGTGCATGTGCTACATAACTCAGTGTTCTCCGAAATAATTATTTATCAGGGGCATGCACTTACTTATTACCTGGGGGAAGCAATCGTGGAAGAACATACGGAGGAGATCGGCGGCGATGGTGATATCCTCCTCGAGGGCTTCTACCACAGCGGTGCGCACGATGCCCTGCAGATCGGGGCACGACAGGTCGTGGTAGTCCGCGGAGAGACCGTCTGCTATGGTCACTACTGGAAGTGTACTATGGTACTGGCCATCGGTAGTCATGGAGATAAGCTGATCCGGGCGCGTGGATGGGAAAGCTGCTGGGAAGAGCATTGCGGCGACGACGAGTCCTGTCATGGCCACCATTGCTCTACTGCAAGCCATCGAACTTTCCTAGCTCTTCTATCAGTACTGCACTACTATCTTGGAGTGTGTCTTCCTTACGCCCAGGACGGTATTATTTATAACTCAACATATAGCTTCAGGGTTGGAGATTGAGAAAGGGTAGGTGCACCGATAATGGAGGGAGAGGTTGAAAAGACCAAAATGCCCTGGCCTAGATTTAATTTCAATCAACGGTTAGTAGCGCACTCATTTCATTAATTAAGATCGTGACAAGTTCATCTAATTTTTTATAAGATCAGGATAAATTCGAACATGGAGCATCTTCCTTTCTCTTTTAGTTTTTGTGTTCCAGATGCAATTGCCTAGCTTTGGATCTAGCATTTAGTATTAATCTACTATATACATGAAAGAGTTTTTCTAACACAGACGCTCAAACAAACACACATACACTCATCCCTATGAACGCATGCACACACTCCTACTCCTATTAGCATCTTCGAGAGACTGAGCCGACACATCATCTTGAGATTGACGAAGACGCCACAGACGTCTTTGTAGTCGACGGGAACGCCTCTTCCCAGTGAACACATTTCGCCAGAAGGCCTGAAATAATCCAGAAAAATCCGAGCACCAATGTTAAGTCAAGGACTTGAACTCTGATAGGTCGAGGATAGCACTGTCCTCGGAAACATCCAACCAAAGGTTGTGTACATGCGTTAGCTCTGTTTAGGAATTTAAGGCTTACTTGATCATATCCTTTAGTGGAACCATTCTCTTCTCACTTCTTTCTTCGAAGGCGCCTTTTTTCCTACCCTGGATTGTAGTTTATTCCCCTTGTTTCCGTTTCACGATGATTCCCTTCCCCCATCATATGCCAATGGTTCCTACTCATAAATATGTTAGGTCAAAAGTATAGAGGTTTGCAGTAAGAAATATATATTGCCTGGTGACCCAAATTTATCAGGGTATGCCAAACGACTTACAAGACATTCTTTCTACAACAATTAAAGAAAACTTCTGTGAAAAAAGACATCGATCAATAATGGAGTAGGATAAAGAAAAAGATCAAATTACCCTAGAGTTTTACTCCATACAGTAGCGCATGTCCCGCAGTCATTGCATTGTTTAGATGGTAACAATCTAAGGATTTTTTGCATTCCAAAAATACCAAAAACAAATCATGAATTTTAGTTGTTTTTGCATTACTTGAAAAATAGAGAGCATCTTCCTAGCTCTATCAGTTTCGTGATCCACATGGAATTTGCTAGGTCTCAAGCTAGCTTGGAGTACTAAACTAGTATACATGTATGAATTGTAGATGGATTAACAATAGATCCATTTGTTAAGCTATGGCACTTGCAGAGATCGGGTGTTTCTCATCATGCTTTGTATCTACTTCATGCTACATTTTGAGTCAATAAAAATGCCCTTTATCGAAAAGCTATGGCACATGCATCCCTGAGTCAAGAGGTAATTAAGCTATGGCGCATGCATAGATGATTTGATCCTGGTCTCAAAAGCTCGATCTATCATCTAAGCTGGTTATTGTGCCTGCATATGATTCTAGTTCACACTGCGTGTTGAAGTGTGTGTATTAGTATGAGCTCACGATTTAGTTATTCTCAGCTAGCTAGCTCTATAGCTGGTTTGGCCACAGCCGAGATTGGCAAAGTTTGGATATAGCTAGCTCGTTTGGGCACTAATCAATTTGGAGGCTGATGACGTCCTGAAAACACATCAATCCCTAATGACATTATATATTCTTTTATGTTCGTGAGCTGAAGATAATGATGATGAATAAAAGAAGTTTTCTCTTCCAGTTTCGCGCTCTTGTCTTGTGTGAGCGCGTGGTTGCCATGTATGAATTTTTATCACATGGATTGACGGAATCGAGCTACACACGGCGTGCATGCCTGGATGCCTCATGATTAAGTTAATCTAGGATTCCATAACTCTACATGTGGCTTGTCGACTAAGTACACCTGCTACCAAAGGAATCGTATATATATGCCAAACAAATGAGTTAATGTCCACTTCTACAGATGTCTTGATGTCTGTGAAGGTGATGAGGTGGTGGGAGGACGTGTTACAGCTCAACGTTTGAGTCTCTGCCGATCTCGCAGATTTTCCCGGCTTAATCAGCAAAAGGCTCTAGCAACCTATGGACTTGTAGACTTGTGTTGGTTTTGATCGAGTTGATCATGACTATGCAATTAAGCTTGATCAAGTTTGTATGTGCATATGTGAATGCGAATGCAAATGCAGTGAACAATTCTGTTGTGAATTGTCCACGCCAAGTATCCAATCTTAGTTAGTAGCTAGCTAGCTCTATTGGGGTAGTATTAAGTGTCTGAGTGAGTGAGTGTGCCTTCCTCACGTCTCCAGTCGATGGTGTTATTAGCTTATACTTATCAGGGCTTGAGAGAGGGTGAGCACATGACTCCATAATGGCGAGATGCAAGAAATACTAAAATACCATTAGTGTTTCAGTCTACTATGGTAGCACACTAATTATATATTATTGACATAATAAGATGAGGATGAATAAAAATAAATATTCCTTTTTCCCTAGTCTGTGTTTCGGATACTGTTGACCATGTTTGGATCTAGCTACAAGTTTCGAGACCTTTACGTGTAATATTCAGTGTTAATTAACATATGGATCGACGATGGATCGGGATCACAATTAAGCTATGACATGTATTACTCACATAAAGGATGTGATATAATATTTATGAAGAGAAACCTTAATTACACGCTGAATAAGGCTGAAGATCGCATGCATCGATAATGGAAAAAGATAATAGATTGAGGTACCCTAGAGTATTAGGATACATAAAAAGCACTCACTGTATTAAGATCCTGAGAAGATTAGGATGGATTAAATAAATAAAAAAATTGTCTTGTTTTGTGTGTCACATGTGACTGTTTGTGTTTTGGATCTAGCCGGATCACTTTGATTTACTACAATGCATTGTTAACACATGGATCAATAATGGATCGAAGGAAATTAGTTAGTCTACCATGTGCATGCTCAGTCGATATCGATCTATGGGGATGATCCAGAAAAATACATTGTATTGAGTAAATTAAAATTTCTGTAATATGAGCTTAGGATTAAAAACTTCTGGATCTGATTCCATAACATGAGTCTACATGTGGTTTTCGTCAGATACCAATCTCTACTCTGGGATCAAGTTACAGCATTGGAGTCTATGTTCGGTTTGTTCATTAGCGTTCAGTAAGGTACTCGTGCCGTGAACCTTGTTCTGGCCAAATTCCTTTGGAGTTGTGTTAGGGAGAGCTTTAGGTGCAACTGAGACCCCCAACTCCTCTCAGGAAGCTCTAGAGTAGTTCATGGTTTATACCAGAAAAACCGTAGAATTGCTTGGAGGGCATTTGCGGTGTTTTCTTGGGCACTATATATGGATTTGTCATTATGAGCTTGCGATTGAAGGTGTTATTCCGGATTATCAAGTTGATCTATTTTCCTTCAGATCTGGTTGGCTTTGGGAAAAAGTAATGGCAGGGCGACGTCTCACGTCGAGCATGGTGCTAGGCAAGATTAAAACTATGCACTACATCAACATAATGAAGCTTATTATGCACCGCCATAGTTTTTATTTTGCTTTACTCCTAGACATTTTGTCCTCGTTTGAGCCTCTTGGTATGTAATTTGCGAATACCCTACTATGTCCCTGTTAGAATTTTGTACTGCTACCAATTTATGGCTTTATTAATTTAAATTCGGACGCTTCTAGTGACTTCGTCTAGAAAAATCTCGCTCTAAGCAAATTGTACATGCTCGCAAACAAGGCAACTTAGAGGTAAGAACAGAGGTTAGACATGACAGGGGATTAAGGTTAATAGTGAGATCATAAACGTTGAGGAAGCCTAGGGAGGTAGGCTGTCATAGAAGTCAACTACTCTCTCCGTTCCTAAATATAAGTCTTTTAAGAGATTTCAATATGGACCACATCTGGATGTATATAGACGTAGTTTACAGTGTAGATTCACTTGCTCCATATGTAGTCCATATTAGAATATCTAAAAAGACTTCTATTTAGGAACAAAGGGAGTATCTAACATAAAAATAGAAACTCAGGGCCCATGCAATTAGGGAAAAAGATTTGTTCGCCCCCGCATCGCCCGCCAGCTCGGGCGGCGCCCGACTAATACCGCCAGGCGAGCAGCCGCACCACTCACCCCCCCCCCCCCCCCGCTGTCGCTGGAGGAGGCCGCCGGGATAAGCCCAGGCTGCTGAATGCGGTGGCGGAGGAGCCCCTTCCTCTTGCAGTTAAGGGCTGGTGCGAGGAGCCTTGGCCGAGCGGGAGCGCTCACCCCTGGATGCGGGTCACTGTGGTACGTACGTTTTCTCCTTGGCGACGGCACGCATCGGTGGGGCGGTGATGGATGGGCGTGGCGGCGCTACAGGAGCACCATGGAGGATCTGATCTGCTGCACGAGGTGGGCGCGAACGTGCTAGACCAAGCCAGATCCAGCCAGAGTTGGCTTTGGTGGCCGGCATGTGGCATGGGGTGAGGTGTTGGGGTTCCACGATGGTGGGGAAAACTCAGGGAGAAACCCTAGATATTCTCGGGATCGAGCGATGTCGATGCTTCTGCATTGTAGTCCCTCTTGAGGGCATCATTTTAGGAGTCTTCTCTGGTTGGACGGATCACCGGCGGTGGTGGCGTACGTCTTTATGGCGAGGCTTTGTGTGGATCTAGTCAACGATGAGATCAGGGTGGTGCGACATCTAGTGAAACTCGCACCGAATTCGGTTAAAGGTGGATGATGGCGCCGTCTCTGACGTTGTTTCCTTGTCAAGGCATCATTGTTGCAGGTTGTGTCACCACACCTGGGATGCTCCGGGGGAAACCCTAGATCTAGGTCTGCCAGATTGGACAATGGCGGCACCTTCGGTGTCGTTCTCCCTCCTGTGGCATTGTTTTGGAGCAGATGGTGACTAGAGGAGTCATGAGGTCGAGCGGTGTTACATCTTTAGCATCAACGGGAGCAGGTCTCGGCGGCACGCTGCTGTGGGGCCTCGATGCTAGACGCGTGTTGATGGGCACACATAGGAGGGTGCCGCTGTCTGGGTCGTGGCGGCGTCGACGGCAAAGGGCTTATCAAGGTCAATGCATTGATCACTCCTAAAGATGGGACAATGGAAGATGTCGCGACAGATCATAGAGTGTACGCATGCGGTGCGTGCTGAGGGCCTGAGAGACCGGTTTGTGCTCCCAGCTCACAGGCGGGCAAGTTGTTGAGCCCACCAGATTTCATGGTGTGTGCTGACGTGAGGTCAAGGCACATCATCATGCTTGTCGGTATGGCGATTGTGTTCATCAAAATGGTGTTTTCGGGTTGATTCATGTATTTATTTTGTAAGGCTTTATTGAATAATATAATGAAGATAGCTATGTGCATCGCTCGATGTAGAGGCCGGGGGTGATCCTCCTTTTTGAAAAATAATTAGGAAAAATAAAATATTTCTAAGGAAGAGGATGATTTTGAGGGAGTGGATGTTTCCGGCTAATTAATTATTGATTATTGTTGTACTTCCTCCATCCTGGTTTATTGGTCCTCTTCATATTTTGTGTCAAAATTTGATCATAGATTTGACTTACAAAATGTTAATGCATGTCATAAAAATTTGCATCGTTGGATTCATATTTGAACATAGTTTTCAATGGTACTATTTTTTTGTGACATGCATTAATATTTTTTTAATTAAATCGATGGTCAAAATTTGGCCCAAAATACTAAGGGGACCAATAAACAAGGACTGAGTTACTACTTGTCATTAGTCCCATTTTTTTGAAAAGGGGGTAAATATCCCTAGGCTTTGCATGTAATTGTTTTCGTAAGTCATTTTTGTGAACAACCTAAACAATACGACTTATGAAATCCATGCAATTGTTAATTGTTATTTGATCTAAACTATTCTCTGCAAAGAAAAGTATAAAACATGTCATTATATAATTATATCTTGGCAACATATGTCATGGATTATGGTACGATATATCGCAAGATGTAAGAATAATTCACATTTTTCTACACAGATGAGAATGGTTTAAATTACTTTAGAGTCATAACATATTGCATCAAGAAACACTAGTATAAACAATGGGTTGAGACACTCGTAGTATACCATCGGTTGATATACAATGAAGACGGCAACACTAATCATGCATAGTGAATATCGCTGAATTGTATCCACCAGATAGTCGCTCAAAAATCTGAACTGGTGATGGACAAGACGGACGATATGTTTCCACACTTCCCTCACGTCTTAAGTTCACTACTAGGCCTCAGACATGGGATCGATGTATACTATAAGTAGGAATCTAAATTATTGATGTGTTGGCTCGATCTTAAATTCGAGAGTTGTAGACTCCATTACCATAGTATATTGAAGTACATTCACTATATGGATGAAGAAGGACGGGCATTATATTTCAACTACTTTTATTATAAAATAACATGCTTCAAAAAAGATAATACATGCGCCCACAGTATGAAATTCGTGTGGCCGCGGCGCATGCATGATAGACTTGCTAGGCGGATTCATGACCAACTGGCTAGCTAGCTCTTATTACACTGGAAATAGATATACTGATACAACAATTTTATTTTATGATCTCAAGCAGATGACATCAGGCTTGGTTAGGGGCAGAGTTGCGTCTGAAGCAGCCGAAACGGCGGATCTCACCAAATCTCCCAGGGACGGCTTGGTACATCAATGGTACCTTCTTCATGGATGTGCCGAACTGGTTGAAGAACCACCACCACTGGTCCGCAGCAAAGCCTTCGACCAGTTCCTTTGTACGCGGGTCATTCATGAGCGTCTTGTCGGAGTTGAGCACCCCCTTCCCGGCCACCAGGTTTCGGTAGTAGGCATTGTCGAATGCTCTCGGGGTCTCTATGTCAAGGTCCTGCAGCCGCTCTCCGTCGCTGGAGCAGTTCGCGGCGAGCCTCTGTACAAACTCGCCGTCTTCTCGAGGACCGAACCGGTCGGAGAAGGCACTGCACTGAGCCTTGCCGATGGTGTGCGCGCCGGAGAGCGCCACAAGATCGAGTTCGGTGAGATCAAGCCTACTAGCGAAGTGGGCAACGAGCTGGTCAACACTTCCGGTGGGACGCGGGAGCTGGCCGTAAACCTCTTGCCACCGATTGGGCAATAAGCTGTCCAGGCGGCCGAGCAGCAGATCGTAGGACTCCACCAGACTGCAAATGAGAATACTATATATATATATATTACTCCCTCCGTTCCAGAATATTTGAGGTTTTAGATTTATCCTAAGACAAACATGTTTAACTTTGACCAAGTCCAAAAGAAAATGTACTAACATCTACAACATCAAACTAGTCTCATCAGATTCATAACATATATTTACATACTACATAGGATTGATATAGTAGATACTCATATGTTTTGGTCAAACTTAAAGATTTTTGAGTTATGAAAACCCGAGAATTTCAAATATTTTGAAACAGATGGAGTAGTTTTTTTTTTTTGCAGGGTAAAACAGATGGAGTAGTTTAGTTGTGCATCCACTGCCACTCCTGTTATATGTGCACTTGTACATACCACGACGACCGAATCACGGGCAGCGAGAACGGTGATGTCGGTGCAGGAGACGGTAGGTCCGCAGGTGCCATGTACAGCTATGCGGATATCCTCGTTGAGCTGCAGCGCCTTGGGCTGCAGCCTGGCCTTCGGTTCCAGGATCTGCTCGCTGTGGTATACCCTCTCGCCCACTTGGTAAGTGCCGTTCAGAAGAAGCGATGCGTCGCAGCCCTACATACGTACGACACAAAAAGTAAGTCATATATACCTGCGGTTGCATTTCAGGTCTGAGATAATTCAGAACCACACTACTTAATTGATCATTGTACTATGTAATGTTTATCGGAAAAATTAAGGAAGAGACGATCAGTGTGTAAATAACGTACATAAACGAAGCAGTCGCTCATGAAGATACGGAGGAGGCCGGCAGCGATGGCAACATCGTCTCGGAACGCTTCCTCCACCGCGGTGCGCACAATCTGCTGCAGGTTTGGGCACGACTCCGCATGGTAGTCCGCGGTGAGGCGCCCCTGGGCAAGGGGCACACTTGTGCGTTCGAGCTCCTCAGTTGGCACGGAGATCAACGATGGCATGGACGATGGCATGGCTGCCTGGGAGAGCAGCGCCGTAACGATGAACAGCATGGGCAACATAGTTGCACTGCTCAATGCCTCCATCGACCCTATATCCTACATATGTAGCTACTCTCTCTCTCTCTCTCTGTGTGTGTGTGTGTGTGGACTATTTGTGACTCGTTCTAAGAGTGAAGGAATGTGCCCTCTACACGATCAGGACATGCCGCTATTTATAACGGAACTCGAATAGCCTATCCTCATTTTTAGGGCTGAGAGTGAGAAGGTACCCAATGATGGAGAGATGTGAAAGGACCCAAATACCCCGCCATTTTACTAGTACCTACCAAGGTTTTGGACCAAATGACTTCCTTTTTGTACGGAGGGGTGGATGCTGAGATTTGCAGTTACCGCAATATACATGTTAATAAACTGTTATTTTAATATAGCAGATATTTACCCCAGAAACATTATGATGGTTTCTGTATTAAAACCATTTTTCTTAGAATAAGAAGACAAAAAATCATAAATGTGCATACAATGCAGGCAGCTCAGTGGTAGAACTCTTCCAGTTCACCTGCCTTAGCTATTTCTTATAAGCTTTTGCTAGAACTGCAATTTGAACTAACCTAGTGGTTTTATCTCTATTTTTATAGGAAATCTAAGGATTTTATCTGGCAAAACCATTTACCGAGGGAGCTGGGAAAATGTGTTTGTAGATGGGCACCAAACCCTAGAAACTAGCACACTGTATCATCAGTCGATGGGTAATCAATATTTGTCTACCGTGTTGTGCTTTTGTAATTGTTTTTTTCTTTGGAAAATGAGGAATACCCCGGCCTCTACATCATTTTGATGCACATAATCATTTGTTAAATAAGTTCAAGTGCCAAGCTCTGGTACTAGAGAATTTTTTTACAGAAAGACAACCAGATCCGGCAAGAATAGGAATAAATGCCTACACACATAGCTACTACTGGATCACCATCCAAACCGGTTGTACATATCCTATCAGATTAGAAGAAGAAGAAGAAGAAGAAGAAGAAGAAGAAGAAGAAGATTAGAAGCTACTGTCTCCCATCACTTGCACCCATGGACCATAAGGTCCCGCACTTTCGCATGGTGGTTAAGTTTGGATCCATTCAGAAAAGGAATTCCACTACACTGAATTGTTTTCCAAGAAAGTTTTCAATCCATTCATTTTCAATTATAGCAGTACAATGAACAACAAAAAAAATAATAATAATACATCCAGATCGTCAATAATAGATGAAGATGCTCTTGATAGATCTCAATCTTGTTTTGGTCCAGATAAACAGCTCATACTTGGTAATCAAAACTCTAGTAGTATGACCTCACGATTAAGTACTCCTCGATCAAAACACATAACATAACTCCACACGTGGTTTGTCTGCTACGTGTCCATATACACCCACTAGGATGGTAATTCTGCGAGTGGGAGTGTGCCTTCCTCACGTCTAGGAGGGGTGTTGATTACTTGATTACAGCCCAATCAGCTTATAAATGCTGATCAAGGCAAGCTGGGCGAATAACGGATATGGAAGCAAAAATAGTGGAATACCTCTTGTTTCAGGTTGTTGTCACCAATGCACCAATTGTATTATACGATGATTGTGGGACAGGAATCCAATATGGCTCTTGGAAGCATATGGTCCTAAATGTGAAAACTGTTTTTTCTGCAACTGTTAAAGAAATATGAAGAGAATTAGATATGTCATTGTCACACTGAAATGCTATTTGCAAATTTTTAGAAGGAAAGCCTAAGAATTTTGACCTATGCAAAAATAACAAGTCTAATGCTAAATGTTACACTTATTTTTTCCTTTTTTCACCGATGAAACACGGCTAACCCAATTCGCATAAAAATTCTCATCACACTTGTTACACTTACATAAACATGTGTAAAAAATCATTTTTTAATATTTTGCGACTCCTTTCATTCTTAAATATAAGTCTTTGTAGATACTCCACTATGAACCACATATGGAGCAAAATGAATGCATCTACACTCTATAATACATCTACATACATCCGTATGTGGTCCATAGTAAAATCTCTGTAAAGAATTATATTTAGAAATGAAGGGAGTAGTTTTTATTTTGAATTTATTGTTCATCAGAGAGCATATGCTCCGAGAGAGCCGAAACGGCCACTCTGTGGTGGGAAGATCCTCGTGATGAATAGAAAATTATTTGTCCTGATTTTGTAGTCAATCTAGGTTGTGAGTTTGCGCACCATCGGCACGTACGACGAATTGTTAACACGCCGATCAGTAGTGGATCGATCGAGCCGAGCAGCAGGCAGGCGGCGTGCATGCAGATGCTCCATCATGTGACCCTGATGGTTTGACAAATCCTATCTAGCTAGGATTCCGTATCTCCACATGATTACACTCACGTGGTCTGTCGCGATCGATCGATCTAAACCCAGCGATGGTGCCGCGTATGCATCGATCTAAACTGAGATACTTATACACAAACCAAGTTACCTACTGGTCATTGCTCGCTTACATCATGCCAAATTAACTACTCCCTCCGTACCGATTTACTCGTCGTGGTTTTAGTTCACATTTAAACTAAAACCACGACGAGTAAATCGGAACGGAGGGAGCACTAGATAATTGGCAGGGAGGGCTAGTTGTGACAGTGTGCTACATGTTCATAGCCTACGGAAATAAAAAGTAGCCAGAGAACACATGATTAATTAATGCATACAGGTAGATAATTGGTAGGTAGAAAGACTGCCCGCAAAAAAGAAAAGGTAGAAAGACTCACGTACCCTCTAGTTCCACATTACGAGCTAGGGGGGGACCAGCAGGGGCCCTGCCCCCCCCCCCCCCCCCCCCATGGCATTGTACAATACGAATCATTTTGTATTTAAGGCTAGTTTAGACATGACGTTTAGACAAAATTAGCTTTCTTGGCCCCCTTTAAGTGAGAATCATGATGTTCGGTCCTGTTTAAGCTCCAATCCTGCCTCCGCCCCTGCACATTACCATATGGCGCCACTAATGATATTACGATATACCAATTTTTTGAAAAGAAGGATAATCCCCGGGTTCTGCATCGAGCGATGGACATATCCGTCTTTATTACATTATTCAGCAGAGGCTAACAAAACAAATACTGAGTCAGCAACATGACTTTGGGTTGATCCATGTATTCCACTGCGCCACACCGCCGAGACCGACTGTCGTCGATATTGTAGATGCATCGCCGCTCCACCTCTTGTCCCCTCTAGCCAGCACCTATTTCAAAACGATGCCCCCAGGAGGGAGAATGGCACCGAAGGCATCATCATCGTCTGATCCGAGTGACCCAGATCTAGGGTTTCCCCCGAAATAGCCCGAGCAAGGTGACGTAAACTGCAACAACAATGCCTCGACAAGGAAATGATGTCAAATATGTAGCCATCATCCTCTACGATGGAAGTCGGCGCGGTTTTCACCGGCAGTCGCGCCACGAGCAAGTATTGCAGCTTTTACAAACAATTGCAAATTTGGTGGCCAAGTGGCACGTTACTCCAAGTGATTGTAAGTTTTTATGGCTCTATGTGTGTTGGTAATTTTGTGGATATGCTCTGTTTGTTGATCATTTTGCTGGATATGCTATATGTGTTGTTCATTTGGCCAGATATGCTCTATGTGTTGGTCATTTGGCTGGATATGCAACTTGTGTTGGTCATTTGGCTAGATATGTTCAATGTGTTGGTCATTTGGCTGGATATGCATCTTTCTAAACACCTCTTTTCTTTCTAGGTCGTTCATGCTTGCATATTGTTCATTAGGACGGAGAAGAAGCACTCCTCTTCATGCATTGTTGGTTGAACTTGAATGTGCACCCCAAGTGGCTCAATGTCATTGCCAATTTATTCAAAGCCGCTGCCATGGACAATGTAGATGAAGATGGTGAGCCAATAAAAGAATACATTGCTCTCGTCAAAAGGATGGCTAGGAGCGGGGGAGGAAGTGGGAGGAGGAGAAGGAGAAGCGAGAAGGTGCGACGGCCAAGATGATGGAGAGGTTCGAATATATCATGACGAAGAAGGAGGAGGTATGCATCAAATGCATGACACGAAAGAGGAAAAGAAGACCGAGGGGTTTGAATACTACATCTAGGTGCAAGCAAAGAAGATGATTAAGCTTTTGTGTTGATAATATATATTTGCCATGATTAAAGTATTTTTTACCAACATAGGCATATTGTGCATAGTTTTTTTTCCGCTCATTTTGCCTTGGCAATTTCGCCCTTCTTTTTTCCAATACCACGATTTTTTCCTCAATTTATCTGTACAAAACAAAAATTTCCATCATAGTGGGCAGCCATCTTTTGGCGTCATACATACGCTTTCCCATTAAACAAATACATTCTTGTACATATTTTTCCATTGAGGGATAGGATCATTTTGGCATAATCTACATAGGGTTGTAATTTCATTTTGCATGCACTATTCCAATCTTGCCATTTTCCTTGCAATTCGGTTCAAATTTTGTGTTTTTTACATACACGGCAAAACACCATGGCAACTATAGCTAAAACAACATGGCAAATTTTAGTTTGCATATGCCATGGTTCTTATAGAAAGCATGAGAATTATAGAAAAACACCATGGCAAATTTTAATTTTCATATGCCATGACAATTTTCTTCATTTTTTGTGTTTTTTACATACATGCCAAATTTCTCATACAAAACATGGAAATTTTAATTAAATACCATGGAAAATTTTGATATTAATTTGCCTTGGTAATTTTGTTTATAATATGTGTTCATACTGTTCACTTTATCTTTCCATGGCAATTGTCATACAAAGCATGGCAAATTTATTTCAAACACCATTGCAAATTTTAATATACATCTGCCGTGTAATTGTTTTACATAATTTGTGTTATTTTACATAAACAGCAAACCTCTCATGCAACATGGAAATTTAAATTAAAATAGCATGGAAATTTTTAATATGAATTTGCCAGGGCAATTTTTTGTTCATATTTTTTTCTCTATTGTTCATTCTTATATTTCAGTGGTAATTTTTGCCATGGAAAATTCTGAACATAAATATTTGCCATGGCAATTCTATAATATTTCCATGTGGGCAGTATCAGAGATGTTGCTAGAATATTCTTGCCATGCTTTTTCTTTTACAAATTAAAATGTTAAAAAAATTGCCATTGTGAGCAAACCGTAAAATAGTTCGATCAACTCGAATGGCAAATCTTCTGGAAATTTTCATTTGCATTATCAAAATAGTTCGGCCAGCTTCATTTAGGTGGCATTTTTTACATTTATTTTGCAAATTCACCTTCCGAGCCATGGCAAATTGCCTTTGCTGGAAAATTCTACGTTAGGTCAGTACGCTGCCTTTCTCAACGCCGCCATGATGCTACCTTAGCTTGTGATGTGCACTGTCGGTAGCTTGTGAATGAGGGTGTGGCTTCCTCACGTCCAAGATGCTGCCCTTTTATAACAGAGGCAGCTGGCTCTAGTTAACCTGAGTTGGAGGCAATTAAGCGGACTTGTTGAAGTAATTACAGTTCATTGACCCAGGGAGCAAAGACATCGGTAATGGATCGAGCATGCTGACTGTAATTAACTTTCCATGACACAAAGGATAATGACAGTTAAAGTAAGGAAATTAAGATAGTTGGTGAACTGAAACGATACAGGGGCCCTGCCTAGTGGCTCTATGCTACGTGGCCATATGCTATTTGCAATCAAGCAAAACATAAGCTATGTAGCAAGCTCTTATTACATGCATGGCATGACATGCCGTTGATTATACATGCAGTCGATGGCGCTAACGCAATGGTCGATCTGATCTATCAAGCAAAGGCGGCAAAAACCTCAGCCGCGAGGATGACAGATTCTCCATTCCCGTTGCGCCTGAAGCAATTGTTGCGGATCTCGCCGATGTTTCCTCCTGGCAAATGCGCGAGCTTCCTCATGGAGGTGCTGAACTGGCTAAAGAACCACCCCTGGTTCCCGGCGAAGTTGTTGACCCAGTTCTTGGTCTCCCCGTCGCGGGTGAGCGCCATGTCGGAGTTGAGCACTCCTCTGCCCACCTGGAGGTTGTTGTAGTACCTATTGTCGAACGTGTTAGGGGTGGTCACGTCGAGGTCCTGCAAGTGGCCAGGGTTTCTGGCACAGACTTGTTGGAGTGTGCGGACGAAGTCGGCGTTCTCCCCGGCGCGGTTCCTGAAGCTGCCGCAGCTGGCCTTGCCGACGGTGTGCGCACCAGAGAGCGCGACAAGGTCCATCTTGTCAAACCCGCGGTCGGCGAAGGTTCTCACGAGTTGTTGGACGTTGAAGTCGGGCCCGGGCAGGATCCCGACTTGTTGGGCCGTAGCGGGCGTGAGGCTGTCCCGCCGGCCGAGCGGCACATCATAGCCTGGCAGCCTGGATTGCATGATGGCCTCCTTGGTGGCGAGGTTGGTGATGTCGGCGCATGACACAGTGGGCCCACATGCACGGTGCACGGTTGCACGGATGCTCTCGATGAGATCGAGCACACTCCTCCTAAGCCCACCGTTTTGAGGCATGTTCCGCTCACCGTTGTCTAGCAGGATGGACGCGTCACAGCCCTACACGATCACGATGCACGAAATAAGTTCAGCCACTAGCAGGATGGACGTGACACTTTTCAAATTAATAAGTGCATGTATAGTACTCTTTCCTTTCCGGTTTATAAGGCTCAATTCAAAAATCTCACCAACCGAGTGGTGGAATACCTTTTGGAGTTTGCAAAAGCATCCAAATTAATGCTCTTGTTTTCCTTAAAAAAGTATGTTTACCAATGCATTAATTGCAATGCATGCATGCATAAATTACATGCATTGGTCAATTTTATCTTAGTACTTGCATGCAATGATTTAATGCACCTTGGAATCTGAACATGTGATGGGAAACAACCAAATTGAGCCCTATAAAATGGAAAAACTACAATTTTGAGATAAACCCTATAAACCGGAAAGAAGGGAGTAGTACTATTGTTAAATATAGTACTCCCTCCATTCCTTTATACAAGGCCACTATCAAAAATACCTTTTATGTCTATACAAGGCCATCAACAATACCTGAGGGAAGCAGTCGTGGAAGAAGAGGCGGAGGAGGCCAGGGACGACACCGGCATCCCTTGCGATCGCTCCCTGCACGGCGTCGCGCACCATGTTCTGCAGGTTAGTGCAGGACAGAGCGTGGAAGTCGTAGGACAGGCCGTCGGGAAGGGGCACATCGGTGGTCATGGAGATCAACGACGGCTGCGAAAGGGCTGAAGTGGCAGCGAGGCCCATCATGGTCAACACCATCGCTGCCCTGCTCAACGCCGCCATGATGCTACCTTAGTTAGCTTGTGCTGTGCACTGTGAGTAGGCTTGTGAGTTTGTGAGTGGGAGTGTGGCATCCTCACGTCCAAGGTGCTGCCATTTTATAAGCGAAGTAGCCGCGTCTACTTAACCAGAGTTGAGATAATTAACCGGAGTTAGTTGGAATAATGGAGGGAGCATGCGCGCGCAGTAACCGGGAAGCTACGGTATGCAAGTATCCGTGCATCACGTGCATGCATGGTGGCATGCATGTAGACTTTTGGAAATACATAATATAACCCACTCTCCAACTTTGCAGGTAGCCAGTACAGATGAGGATTATATATAGCACTAGATCGAGCACCGACGGTACCTGGCTAGCTGCATCGATCCTGCTAATTAAGTTAGGTTAAGCAAACAACTCCGAGACGATTACACGTGCTCACTCTGGTCATGGCGCCTTGACCAAAACCATCTGCATTCGATAAGAGAGAAAAACAGCACGCATGCGGCATGAGGTGTCATCATGGACATGGACAAAAATGGGCTTGGTGAAATGCCGACATGGGCTCAGAAGATCCACGGATTACGTAGTTCGACCTGAGAGTAATAAGGGCACCACTGGATGAGAACGTATCGGTGACTAAAAAAAGGATGAGAACGTATCCGTTGAAATAAGGCTATCAGTGCACCCATTGCTCCCCTTGATTTTGGACCGCTGGATAGAAAATTGAGGATACGATTTGCCTGGAAGATGAGTTGCTGTCACATTTCCCAAAAAAAAAGACATTTCTTCAAAATAAACCCGTAGTCCATACATTTAATCTGGAGCATTTGCAGTAAGACCTCGTGTTTCATCAAAATCAACCCACTGCAATGCAACAAAAGAGATGCACTTGATCTACTACTGACTCCTGGATTATGTATCAAGTTCTTTGATCTAAGCACGTGGTCTGTCCAAGTTCGAGACCCTCCGAGGTTGTAATATAATCCAGTCTTTAGTGTTGTAGGTAGGCAGTACTCCCTTGGTCAAACTCGAGCTTTGTAAAGTTTGATAAAGTTTATGAACAAAAGTATGAATATATACAATAACAAATCAATATCATTAGATTCATTATTGAATGTACCTTCACATCATATAGATTTAAGGTAAATGTTTATATTGGTTTCTATAAAGTTGGTCAAACTTTACGAAGTTTGACTTCAGTCCTACAGTAAACGATAGGTAGCCAAGTGTGGGGAGGATAACTATTGAAAGCATATAAGTAGTAAGCCCACCGAAAGATGAGTGCATAGCGATGCTGAGAGAGATAGTAACCATCATTAGTTTGATCAACCTCAATTCCCATAAAATAACTGAAAGAAAATCAATCTGACATCTTCAATTGCTCACTCAACTTTTTCTTGACAAAAGCAATGTACTTCTGATCATCTTCAGTGACCAACATAAAATCTAATATGCAGAGTAAATAAAAATGGAGGGAGTACTAATTAAGATCAGGATATACAAACTAGATTGAGCACCGAAGGTGCATCGATCCTACTAATGAAGGTTAGCTAAGCAAACAGTGCCAATCATGCCTGACACGATTCCGCGTGATCACTCCTGGATTATGTATCAAGTTCTTTGATCTAAGCACATGATCTGTCCAAGTTCGAGACCCTCCGAGGTTGTAATATAATCCAGTCTTTAGTGTTGTAGGTAGGCAGTACTCCCTCCGTTTTTATTTAGTCCGCGTATTAGCTTTGGTCAAACTCAAGCTTTGTAAACTTTGACAAAGTTTATAAATAAAAATATTAACATACACAATAACAAATCAATAGCATTACATACATTATTGAATGTACCTTCACATCATATAGATTTTTTAAGGTAAGTGTTTATACCGTTTTCTATAAAGTTGGTCAGACTTTACGAAGTTTGACTTCAGTCAAATCTAATATGTAGAGTAAATCAAAACGAAGGGAGTACAAATTAAGATTAGGATATACAAACTAGATTGAGCACCGAAGGTGCATCGATCCAGCTAATGAAGGTAAGCTAAGCAAACGGTGGCAATCATGCCTGCCACATGATTAATTACTGCAACATGATTCCGCGTGCTCACTCTGGTCACAACGTCGTTAACCAAATACCCATCTGCAAAAATGGGCTTTGTGAAATGCCTAGGCGTGGGCCCAAAATATCAACCGGTTCCGTAATTTGGTAGTAGAGAGTACAATAATGATACATTTGGGGCAGGGTTCCTATACGGCGCGTTGGTCGCCCCCTAGCGAGTGGGCGCGTACCCCCCTGAGCGTCTGCAGCTTTTTGGGCCGGCCCATATAGGGATTCCTCCCCACCGGTTTTGGGAAGGTTCTAGAACCCTCCCAGAACCGGTTTTTTCTTGTTTATTTTTATCGGTTTTTTATTTTGTATTTCCTTTTTCTTTTTACCTTTTCTGATTAATTTTTTTCTTGTTCTCTTTTCTTTCATGTTATGTTTCTCTTTTTCTGAAATTGTGAACATTATTTCTAAATCACGAAATTTTTTTTGAAATCGTGAACATTTTTATTTATCTCTTTTCTTTAATGTTCTGTTTCTTTTTTTTTTAAATCATGAACATTTTTTGAAATCGTCAACATTTTTTTCTCTTTTCTTTACTGTTCTGTTTCTCTTTTTTTGAAATCGTGAATTTTTTTTTCTGAAATCATGAACATTTTTTCGAAATCGTGAACATTTTTAATTTTCTCTTTTCTTTAATGTTCTGTTTCTCTTTTTATGAAATCATGAACAATTTTCTGAAATCGTGAACATTTTTTTAAATTATAAACTTTTTTGAATACATGAACTTTATTTTTGAAATTGCGAACATTTCTTGAATCCTTGAGAATTTATCATTTCCTGAAAAAAATTCAAATTGTGAACAATTTTTGAATTCACAAATAATTGGACAATTTGTAACTTTTTCTGAAATACTAATTATATTTAAAAACAAAAGAAAGCTAAAAACAGAAAAAAGGCTAGAAAAACAAGGGGCTCCCCGCCCCGCAGATGGGAGGGTACTCACATACCCCTTCGGGAAAGCTCTTTATATTAATTATATTCAAAAGCAGGGAGGGTACGCACTCCCATGGCTGTAGGCGCGTACCGCGCTGTATAGGCGCTCCCCATTTGGGCAGCAGCCTAAAGTCGGTCTTAAGCGCATTGAGACATTTGAATGGGCCAGCCCATTGGCAAGGTCCATTAAGCCATAGCTTTTGTGACGGCAAGGTCAATTAGCCCATTAGCAAGGTCCATTAACCCATACATACATTAATATAAACAAATGGAAAATACTCACATACCCCTTTTTTAACACATTACAATTGAAGTCGCTCAAATACACGAGCATACACTCTTCCCCCTGAACACACGCACGCACACCCTACCCCTATGAGCACCTCCGAGAGGCTTAGCCGACATATCATCTTGAGATTTGATAAGTCACCACAGACGCCTTCATTGTCAACGGGAACGTCTCCTCCCACTGAATGTACATCACCGGAAGGCCTAAAATAAATTCAAGAAAATACGAGCACCAATGTAAAGTATAGGACTTCAACTCTGATGGGCTGGGAATATTACTATCCTTCTAACCATTCAACCACAGGTGATTCGCCTCACATACCCCAGTTGAAATGTTGATGTACATATAAGAAAGTTCAACTCAATTTTTTTGCAACATTCTTGCAAACAAAATATGCTCATGTATTAAAAAAAATCTGTATTTGAAGTTCATAGATTTATATGAAATGTTTAGACATGTCTATATATATCGGAAAGATATTCAATATTTACGAAAGAGAGTTCATGTGTTTATAAATAACAAAAAAAAGTAAAAACATGAACGGAAATAGAAATAGTTGAAAAAGGAAGAAAATGGAGAAAATAAGAAAATAAGATGCTTTCACAATGCTCATAGCTAACGTATTAGTAGTGACAACAAGGAAGACTAGTGTTAGCTCGAAAGTCGGTAAATAAAAGATAGCATGCCTGTTTCCTTGTTTTTTCCGTTTTCAGAGAGCTCAAAAATATTGATTTCATTTTATAAATGTTGATTTTATTAACTCATGAATTTTCAAGAGGATACAAAGCATAATGAGTATATAATCGACATCTGCATGACTAGGATGCCCACAACCAACACAAACAATGTAAAAAAAGACATACTGACAAAAGTAAAATTGTATGATACAAAACTATGCCTATGTCGGGGATGGTCGAGGTCCTACCTGTAGACTATGCCGCCAGCCCGCCACCCATGTGTGTTAAAACCCTCCTTAGCTACAAGCTCCAACTGCACACCATGTTTGAAGCTAATGTGGACATCGGTAGGTAACTTGTAAGGGAGATGAAGTAGTACCATTCAAAACCATAACATTTCTACATGGCCATAGCGACCGTAGAACCCCGCTCGGATAAGGATTATCCTGGCCACCCGCACCCCTTCTACTCGCTAATAAATACCAAGAGCCCCACCTTGTTCATTTCGTCGTCTCATAGCCGCCCACACCGCCCCCATCTCCCTCTAGCCCGTTTTGTATGTCGGCCGAGCTCCTTCCCCCGACCAGCTCGTCGCCGGTATGCTACCCGAGTACCCCTGGCTCCATCAATTTCAACACCGTTCCTCCACGCGTCGTTTTGACATGGCCATATTGTCCAGGAACAAAATCAGACCCAATAAAAGGGAATAACACATGATATACACACAAATATATGAAAACAATACCCAGAACATAAAATATGTTAGAAATCACCAAGCATTGTATGAGTGTCGGAGAGTATTCAATACCTAGATCATATGAGAACGATGCTTGGCGGGGAGGGGGGGGGTCCTGCAATGGTCCACACATGTTGACTTCATTCCTAGAGCGAGATGCAACTACCACTAGGTGGACTAGAGGCCAGAAGACCTGAACCCGGCGGAGATGACCGGGAGGACGTGGTCGGGGGGGGGGGGGGGGGGGGGGGGGCTCGCTCGCTCACGCGCCATCATGCACAATGGTGAGCGCAACTATCGAAAGAGGGGCGAGCTCGATGATATAGTTGCATAGTGGGCATGCGATATGGGGTGTGGGGGAATGTGAGATTAATGCGGGAGAAACCGACGAGGGTTACGGGGGAAAGCGGAGAGAAGATCAGGCTTGGTTGTTGCGTTCAGCTGTTGATTTCGGAAGAAACTCAACCTTGAGATGAAAAATGCATCAATGGCACGGGAGTGATATGATGAATGCTTCTTGTTGGATGACAAACATGAGTGTTTCCAAAAAGAATTTAAATAAGGCCGGGCATTTGTATACTAATGAGTGTAACTAGTCTTGTTTTTTTTTTCCCGTGGCTTGTTCTTCTCCATGGGTGTTTCCAAATGATGTGGCACGTTAAGGGAAAGCTCTTTTTTTTTGTACCACTTTCACATGCTCTGAGACGTGTCATCAGCCAAGCCATTCGCACGGCGGTTTAGGATCACGGCGACGTACGCAATACTATCAATACTAATTAACCCGTGATTTTCCTTTTTGCTCAGTCCATCTGGGAAAAAGATACATTTGGGTGACTTGGAGGAGTTCATCGGGTTATTACCTCGAAATTGTTGGTGCCTTGAAAGGTGAACGGACAGACGCGGGGTAATAATGGACCTCGAAAGTTGAAGCGGCGCCGTTGAACACATCGTCAGCTGTGGCACGCGATAGCTAGCTTGCGTGTATATATGGTACAAGTGCGTCCGTGGCACGCGATAGCCAGTCACCACCGATTCGATCGCAACCTCGCAACCACGACTATCGATCATGGCCGACGCAGTCCGCGACGGGCAGACGGCCCTGGCGCTCCGCCTCGCCAAGCACCTCGCGGAAGACGGCTTCGGCGGCAAGAGCGAGAACATAGCGTTCTCGCCTCTGTCGATCCACGCGGTGCTTGCGCTGCTTACCGCGGGGGCGCGCGGTGCCACGGAGGCCCAGCTGCTCAGCTTCCTCGGCGCGCCGTCGGCGGCTGATCTGGCCGCCTTCGTGCGGCGCGTGGCGGAAACCGTCCTCGCCGACCAGATGGAGGACGAGAGCGCCCCCTGCGTGCTCTTCGGCGGCGGTGTCTGGGTCGACGCTTCCTGCGGCGGGCTCAAGAAAGCGTTCCGGGATGTTGCCACCAAGTCCTACAAATCCCAGGCTCGCACCGTCAACTTCGCCGACGCTGTAAGTCCATGCTACTACTAATCCCAGGCAGGCCTACACTACCATATTGCATATTTTGTTCTTTAATTCGATCTCATTGAATTTGTGCATACCCTTTGATCCATCATATTTAATTTATAATGAGATCTCTATTAAAATTTCTTTTGCCGTGCAGCCGGAGGAAGCAGTGGAGATCATGAACGACTGGGTGAAAAAGGCCACCAACAACCTCATCAACTCCCTCTTTTCTCCAAGCGACATCAAAGCTGACACCGCCCTCGTGGTCGCCAACGCGGTCTACTTCAAAGGCCTGTGGCGCAATCCGTTCCACCGGGCCAACACGGCGCCTCGCCACTCGCCAGTTTCACCTTCTCGACGGCAGCTGCGTCAAGGCAAAGTTCATGAGCAAGTATTCTCAATCCCAGTTTATCTCTTGCGTGGATGGTTTCAAGGTGCTCAAGCTTCCCTATCTGGGCCCATGGAAAACCAAGGCAGATGCCGCCCACGCAGCTCCTTTCAAGCGTCGCCGCGGTCCAGGCGCCGCTGCAGCTGTCGACGCTGATGACACTCAGTTCAGCATGTTTTTCTTCCTCCCCGATGAACAACTAGGCATCGCGAACATGGTGGACATGATCACCGCTGCGCCAAGCTACCTGCAGAGCATCCTACCCAAGACGATGGTGGTGAATGTCCAGGTTACGCTGCCCAAGTTTGAGATCTCCTTTGACTGGGACCTTGGAAAGGACCTCCAACGGCTGGGGCTCTCGCTGCCGTTCTCTCGCGACGTGGGTGACTTGCGAGGCATGTTCCAGAAGCCTGACATGCGGAGGCCCATGTTCGTGACTAAGGCCATGCAGAAGGTGATCATCAAGGTGGACGAGGCAGGGACCGAGGCTGCTTCGATCATGCGCGGGTTTTCTGGTGGTGGTCTGCCGCCGGACATGGTTCCGTTTGTTGCCGACCACCCGTTTGTTTCCTCATCATGGAGGAGCGGTCTGGAGTGATCGTTTTCGCGGGCCATGTCCTTGACCCTACCAAGTAATCGGCATTAGAATCAAGATTTCAGAAACTACCAGCTGCATGGGAGCTTGGCATGATGGAAACATTTTGCTCCTTTCAGTGCTACCAATATAGTATATCGTATTGATTTCAGTATTACTACTTACTACTGCAGTATTGAACTCTACTATGTAATCCCAGAACATGTTTCAGTATCGTTTCTCTGATTATTACTAGTACGTCTTCTTATCTTGGTTATTTTTGGAGAAAAATGCATCAAATAGCTTGAGTGTATTGCAATTTTGAGAAAAATTGAAGACACCACAATGAGTTACTCTTTGGAATATGGTATCTCCTTTAGTTCATTTCATTTCCTCATGATACGCTACTTTACTTTCTTTACATTAAGAGTGTAGTAACATAGAACCAAATACTGTGTAATGCACTAGTATATAGTAGTAGAAAAATATCTTGAAAGCCTACGGAGTAAGGCACTCGTTTTGGTTTTGGTAACAATTCAGCTGCATGCTATTGCTCTTGACCATTTGGCATTTTTCTGCAGCTTTCTACATATTTATTTCTTTCCGTGAACTAGTTAAAAGTTGTATTTTTTAGTTCGTTACATGTAGTGAGAGACATTTACATTGATATTGATTTGTCGTTATGCTGGGTTTTATAGTTAGAAATCGACGATGTTGCAAATCCTTTTAAGAAAACCTTGATATTGATCTCCGAAACAATAGTTCTGGACTTCTGGTAGATAAATATTGTGTTGGTGGCGCTGCAAGAGGCCGTTCGTTCTCTTTTTCTTTGATATGTTCTTGAGGTCTTGCCGCGATAGAAGTGGGAAGAAAGATTGAGAATGAGGATAGGTACAAGCTGCTATGGGGTGCTATTTGCAGGAGGCCACCTTGGTGGTGGATGAAGAGGGGGCGGGAAGCACAGAGCTGGAGCTTGCTTATCGGGCCGAGCTCATCATCAGTGCAAGGAAGAGGCTAGCGAGGTAGATTCTGATATGTCAATCCGCCCTGCCAGAACAAACCTCACACCCATACTAGGTTGGTAAAGGCTAGCGGGGTAGATTCTGAAATTCTATTAAGAACAGCAAATAAAAGGCATCATGGTCTCAGTACAAAATAAACACTTGCAAATATATGTGTAGCAGGAAAGGAAAGATGAAACAGAAATAGTTGACAACAACTCTTAACACTTACGATCTTTTCGCATCAGCAAAGAAAACATTCAAGCCAAAGAAAAGGACGGGGTTTTGGATTTACAGACCTCATAACAAAGAACACTCAAACTGATTTTTTAATTCATTTTTTTATTGGTCGTTACTATTCATAAAAATATGCAGGCTTGATGATATGTTATTATTGTTGCACCTAGATTTCCATTTTGCCCAACAATGAAATAACCGCAGCAATGTAACCCCTCATCATTGCACACTCTGTTTTACTCGGACACCAAAGATGAGTCTGAATTTGGTAGCAAGAGGAGTGGATATGATGGAAGCACCTAGCGCAACGCCAAATCTATGGTGCGAGATGAAGAACCGGATAGTGTTCAACCTAGCCGAGTGTCCGAGAACACATCGGATAGCCTGCCAATAGTCCCGTACTACACCAAAACGGACTCCAGATAGCACCTCGGACGCGCCCCTTTGAATACACTTCCAACATCGCTGTCCATGTTGACCTGATGGGTTGGGCCACATGATGGTGTAAAACATCCCACTATCGGTTTTTTTTAGACCAGGGAGGAATTTCCTAGTACGATACAGATCGCCTTTTCTGTTTTTGACGAGAGATAGCCTAAACGACGAAGTATTCGAGATGGGCTCCTGAGATGGCCCGGCCCATTAGTATATTCGCTCGGCTGCGCTCGCTGTTCACTGCCCAGAAAAAAACTAATAACGACTGGTTCTGAAGGAAAAAAACATACGCGTTTTTTGGGAAAAAAAAATAGGAAACAGAATTTTAGAAAGTCATCGACACTGACCGGTTTTCGGGGAAATTGAAAAAGTTCTCAAATTTTTAAAAAATCACAAAGTTAAAAAATCATGAACTTGAGAAAACATTCACGCATGAATTTGATAAAAAGTTCATGGGTTTGAAAAGATTCAGAAATTTAGAAAAATTCATGAAGTTGCAAAAAGGTTCACGAATTTAATAAAAGTGCTATTAAACGTTTTGTGCATGCTCCTTGGATTGCACGGTTATGGATTTGAGAGTGCCAGTGAAGATGGCATGGATCGCAATGAAGGTCGTCATGGAATTATTTCGTATGGTGGAGTCTCTCTGTTTATCATCTCATAGACATGATTGCACGGGGAGGAAATAGTTGATCAGGAGAAGGCAGCAGCACATGATACAACCACGCGTCATCTTCTTTTCTGGAACCTCCAAACGGTGCGTGGTTTCATCCCAAGTGTTCATCCCTTTGTAAGGAAGGTTCCCGTGCGTCCAATCAACATATTTAAAAAAGGATTTTCTAAAATATGCTCCAAATCTCCTTATTCTGGAGGTCCTGGTGAAATGGGACAAAAAATGGGCGAGCGATCACGATAAAATGTAGAAAATATTAAGTCTACCATGCAAAAACACTAACCAGAAACATGATGCAAAATAGCTTGTGTGTGTGTTCCTCACGTCCGAAGATGAGATGGTGCTATTGTTAGCCAAGTAGCTTGTGCTGATCAGGGTCTTTGGAGAGGGAGCACATGGATAATAATGGAACTAGTTTGTGAGGAGAAAAAGACAGGTGAAAAAGACCAATAATGTTATCCGTCCCTGGATCTAGCCAGTTTCCAACTGAAACCCGACCCGAAAGTTTGAAGCATGTGGAACGCATATTTGCTTTGACAATTGTTGCGATACTATACTTGTTGATAGATTACTATTATTTATCCTTGCAGAAAAAGTTTAAGTATTATGAACAGTACCGCTTTCTCTGAGACTAGGGCTAGTACGGAGCATGTTATTTTCGGATCAGGTCTATATCGCAACATTAATTCTTTGCGGTGCTCTAAAACATCAGATGTTTGGGTCTCTCATTGCCTTTGATTAGCTTATTACTCTTTGAGCAAAAAAGAAAACCTATAATAACTTACTTCTCCATGAGCTAAAAAACACAATCTTACATCTCCATTAATTTTCATGACAGAAACAGGCGTAAAACCTAAAGGATGGAAAACAATTGTAAGATAAAACTTGAGAGCAGCTCCCAACAACAGAAAGCTGTCTGGAATAGTTGTTGAACTGAGAGGATACAAGGCCCCACAGGCCGAGTGGCTCTAGACTAGGTGGGCATACAAAAGCTAACTGCAATCAAACAAAAGATAAGCTAGGCGTACTGCTCTTATTACATGCACATATGGCATGACGTGCGGTCGACGGATGCAGATTAATTTATGCGGTCGATCGGCTGGTGATCCATCTGAGCCGATGATCTCTCAAGCCGAGGCCGAGAAACCGTCTGCGGTGAGGTTCCTCACAAACGACTTGGGCCTGAAGCAGTTGTCGCGGTACTCGCCGTCGGGGTCCACAGGCAAATCTGCCATCTTCTTCATGGCGGCAGCGAAGTGCCCATGGAACCACCCTAGATGCTCGTCCTTGGCCCAGCTTTCGACAAAAAATCTTGTTTCCTGGTGTTGGAGGAGCTCCATGTCGGTGCCAAGCACACCCAACCCTAGGAGGAGATTGCCGTAGTACTTGTTGTCGAACACGTCGGGGGTGGTAACATCGAGTATGTGCTTCTTGTCCCCTGATCTGGGGCAATTGTCTTTGATTGCCTTGACGAACCAGGCGGGCTCCCCGGTGCGGAATTCTAGGCTCGGGCAGGTTGCCTTGCCGATGGTATGTGCGCCGGAGAGCGCGACTAGGTCACCCTTGTTGAAGCCGCGGTCCTCGAAGACCCGGATGAGATCCTTGATCTTGGCATCGCGTGCGGGCAGGAAGCGTCTGACCTCGGCAAACGAGGCAGGGCGCTTGCTGTCCTTCCGGCCAAGGTGCACGTCGTACCTTGGTGCCCCGGACATCATGAGGGCATCCCGGGTGGCGAGCATGGTGATGTCGGCGCACGACACGTCCGTGCACTTGGCGTCGCGCACGGCATCGCGGATACGCTGGATGAGTTGGAGCGCGCCCTCGTGCAGCCCTTTGTTTTGGGGAAGGTCCCGCTCGCTGGAGTAGAGGTGACTTGTCTCCAGCAGGAGCGACGCGTCGCAGCCCTGCACGATGGATACACAAGATGTACATACTTATACTTGATAAATAGTAGGAGTAGTAGGTAATGATGCAGAAGCCGGGGGTTCCAACCTCCTTTTCGAAAAAAAAAGAGGAGTGGTAAGTAAGAGCACGGGCAACAACGTACGTTAGGGAAGCAGTCGTGGAAGAAGATGCGGAGGAGGCCGGCGACGACGCCGATGTCGTTTCTGCGCGCATCCACCACCTTGTCGCGCACAATCCTCTCCAGGTCGGGGCAGAACGTGGCGTGGACGCCGTAGGAGTGGTCACCGACGTCGTCGGTCGGCATGGAGATGAACTCCGCCGCTGCCGCGGCAGCAGCAGGGCTCACCAGCACGGCGGCGAGGAGGACCACCATGGCCAACACCATTGCACCGCTCGACGCCATCGGTCAAAGCTCAGTGAGCCTCTGCTAATGAGCGAGGGAGTGAGTGAGGGAGTGAGAGTGTGGGTTCCTCACGTCCAAGATGCTGCCATTTTATAGCGGATCGAGGCACTCACTCCCTCACTCAATCAATCGAGATAGGGCTGAGGAGTCTGGTTTAGTCGCACGTCCTCTAACTATTCTATCCATCCAATATACATCCAAGGGCTGATGGCAATTGTTTGCACTTACAACCTGCAGCTATCACAGTTCCATGCAATATCCCCCAAAGCCCAGATGCAGCGTCTCTGTTTCACCCTGATCAGATCCAGATTCTGTTTCTCCTTCTCCCTCATCACCGCTCTACAATACCCCGCGACGCAACTAGTAGTCGTATTGCCGTTCGCCGCAGTCTGCCTCACAGGAGAGTTCTTGTTTTCTTTTCCTTTTTTGCGAAAGGGAAGGGTTTTCATTGAACGCTCTCTGATCTGAAAATTATTTTATCTTGTATGAATGCTCTCAGCTTTGGATTCTGTGTTTTAATGATCTATGATGTGGATTTAACATGTGGAAATATTTTTCATGTTCACGATCTATATATGTGGTTTTTTGGTGATTCGAAACCGTGAAGGATTTTGGATATATTTTTTAATTTTAGTTGAATAATGCGTACATAACCATGGCTTGTTAATTTTGTTCTTTCCAGATTGTCACTGAAAATTTGCTTCACATTATTTTCTAAAAATGTTTACCTCATTAGTTCATTTTGAGAGAGAGACCAAATGTCCTGACTTGGATATGCTGGATGATGATGCTCAGCATGGTCCTGTCCATAAAAAAGAGATTGTGTACGCAGTTGTTTCCTTGCAAACTGTTAGGGGCTTGAAGACATGAACTGTGATGAGTTGAGTGTTCTTTCTGGAAAATTGCTGCACGGATCTCAATAAAATGTGTGGTGGCGCATAGCCAGTGGACGTCCAGTAAGGTGTTGGATTTGAATTTTGGAGAGCGGAGATATCGATATTGGATCTAGCAACTGGGAAGCTATTATACATCACGCACTCCAATAGATACTCACACTGCACTGTAGTAGGTAGTAGTTACTTACGATCAAGTAGGAAGCGTTGCAGGCGGCAAGTGCAGATTAAGTAAGATACGCACACTGCACCGAGCACTGATGACAGTTAACTTAAGCGTTGTTGCAGGCAGCAAGAGTAGACCTGCTAAGTTAAGTATTGCCACGTGATTAATAGTCCCAAGACGATTAATGTGGCGCTGTTGACCAAACCAAGTGGATACTTTCGATAGTGCTTTGTGAAATGCCAAGTTTTTTTTCGAAAAGGGGTTTGCCCCAGCCTCTGCATCAGAAAGATGCATACGGCTCATCTTATTAATAAAAATATCCAGCAATAGTCTCCAAGTCTCGTAATAGGAAGTAAACAAATGCTCACAAGAGCTGAACAAAAAAGACAAAGCCACAACCGGCTGGCATATAAAAATAGGAGCACTACATGCCTATCCTACTACATGACCGCCATCCAAACCGGTTGAAAATATCCCGAGCTACCATCTCCCATCAGGTAGACGCAGTAACCAAACGCTCCCTGGCCTCCGTCGAAGTGAGTAGCGACCACATACGGATCAACGCAGTGGCCCTGAAGATAACCTGCAAAAAGTGAATGTTTGTTGTTCTATTAAAAACCAAATCATTTCTGCAGTTCCAGACTGCCCATAATAAAGCACACACGCCTACACGTATGTGCCTTGCTGTATCTGAATCAATGCCATCGAGCCACGTCCCAAATAACGTGTTGATAGAAGTGGGCGGATTAATATTAAAAGCAATATGAATCGACCGCCACAGAATCTTGGCCAGCGGACAATCAAGAAAGAGGTGTTTGATAGTTTCGTTATGGTCGCAAAAACTACATCTTGCAGAACCCACCCAGTTACGTTTTGCCAGATTATCCTTAGTCAAAATAACTTGTTTATGCACAAATCATATAAACACTTTGATTCTCAAAGGTACCTTCACTTTCCAAACGTGCTTCGAGGAAGGAATCACGCTAGAGTTAATAACATCCAGATACATGGATTTGACCGAGAACACGCCGTTCTTAGTTAGTTTCCAACACAACTGTTCTGGCTGCTGAGACAGCTGAACATCCATCAATCGTCTCACAAGACGAAGCCAGGCCTCCCAACTATTTCCCACTAGCGTCCTCCGAAAACGAATATTGAGGGGAGTGGATTGTAGGACTGTTGCAACGTAGGCATCTCTACGTTGAACAACGTTATACAATGTAGGATATTGAAGCGCAAGGGGAGTCTCGCCAAGCCACGTATCCTCCCAGAATCTCGTAGCAGCTCCATTTCCGACTAAGAACCTTGTCCTATTGAAAAAGAGTGATTTGACTCTCATCAAGCCTTTCCAAAATGGTAAGTCAGTCGGCCTTAGTGTCACCTGGGACAAAGTTTAAGAGTGAAGATACTTATTTCTATCTACCATATTAATTAATATAGCGCTGGTGTATGCGGATATACATTTCTATCTACCCAATTCATGGAGTGAGAAATTCTTTGTAGCTCATTGATCACCTGGATTTGTAGACACGCATTCATAATTTATCGTCCCAAATTTCAGTATACAACAACATTTTTGTAAGGGAATGGCAGGAGCTTTGCATTTTGTAGTACATGGTAGGTCCTTGCTTCAGCGGAGCCTCTTGTGGCTGTAGACGTAGGTGCTTGCGCACCGGAGGAAGAGCGCCAGCTCAGTGGCGCTGAGGCCGGCAAGCAGCCAGTAGAAGTAGTCGAGGTGAGCACGGTTGAGATTGTCCGCGAACCAGCTGTCGCCACCACCGCTGTTGGTGATGTGGTCGATCAGGGATACCAGAGCACCACTGATGAAGTTGCCCATGCCTATCACGCTATAGTAGAGGGCCATGCCCAAGCTGCGTAGCTCACTGGGCATCTGGTCGTAGAAGAATTCCTGCATCCCGACTTCCGCGAACACGCCTGCCACACCAATCAATACATATTGTGGCACCAACCACGCCCAGCACATTGGCACTATTGCGTCAGCATTGTCCACCAGCCCATGCTCGTGTGTTGTCTCAAGGCGCCGTATTTCCACCAATGCCGCCACCAACATCGTAGGCAGGGTCAACGTCATGCCCGTGCCAACGCGTTGTAGTAGCGTCAGACCCGACGGGCTGCCTGTCATGCGCCTGAGCATCGGCACCAGCACACGATCATATATGGGAACAAACAACAGAGTTGTTGCAGCCCCTAACATTTGAAGCACCGCCGGCGGTAACTCTAGGCTGCCAAAGATGCGGCGGTCCAGGGTGCGAGCCTGCTTGTTAAAGAATGTCATGAACTGCGCAAACACCACACCATATGCCAGGCATGCCGCCCAGATTGACAGCAACCGTACCACGCCACGTGCCTCCTCCTTTTTTACCGCATCCTCTTTCTGTTCTACCTGGTATTCTTTTTGGTTACCAAGCAATGAGCTCAAAGTGGCATTGTCATGTTGGGCTAGCGCGGCAAGGCTACGAGCAAGGAGGGCAAAGGGGTTCTCAGCACCGGGAGTGGGTGCATAGAGGCGGTATGTAGGGGTTCCAAGGAAGAAGACAATGAAGGCACCTAGCATGATGGCGCAGAGCATGCCAAACCCAATTCCCCAGCCAAGGTTCTCCTGTATGTAGCCGACTACACCAACAGAAATAGTGATACCTATAGCTAGTGAGAAGTACCACCAGTTGAACAAGGAGCTGCGGGCGGCGCATTCCCTCGGGTGGTTGGGATCGAACTGGTCAGCGGCAAAGGCCAATGCATTTGGATTGTCCGCGCCCTGCACCATGGCGATGAGGTACAGGGAGGTGTAGAAGAACGCCACCCGCAGCGACAAAGGATGGGAAGAGGTGTCACCCGACAACGATGGATGTTGTGCCGTGAGCACAGATGCTAGAGTGATCATGGCATACCACTACACATGTAAAAAAAAATTAGTTGTCAACGTTTGCTTCATGGTCCACTCATAAATAATACTTCCAAAACTGCAAGAAACATTTTCTTTGTGTATAATTTGAAGACATGTTCTAAACCAGATTAGTAACGACGGGAAAAAAGCCTCCCACACCTTACCAATCGGCTTCTGAAAGGGTTTCATGAGATAGTTATCAAATTTATGTGAATATGACTAATACTTGCATTTATTAATTCCATGATTTTCATACGTACATGAGAGAAACTTAATAGATGTCAGGCTCATCGGACGAATATAACTCAGACACACATATGAATGTCTTGTAATAGATATTAGTATTGTGGTTTTCCTAAATTCATACAATCACATGTCACCCGTTTTAACTTCAAATTATATGTTCTCAAACAGTAAGCTAAAATACAATAGAAACTGCTTGTTTCTTATATTACAGTTAGTAGTCAATTTTTTATTTAGGTTGGAATGCATGGATAGGGCAATTCCTTGTCTTTCACAAAATCTCTAAAATATTCTACATCATAAAAAGTTTCTACTTCCTTTAAATTGCAAAAAATCATGGTAATTTAGTTATAGATCTTTAGTAAATTCAATTAGGCTTTAATTCTAACACTTTATCCACTATGAAATCTCCAAAAGTGCTCCCTTTAATTGTTCGAGTTTGTGAGGTCTGAGAATCAATTCGACATTTTCCAGGGGAGATAACTACTTATCTTATTAATCCCTTCCTCTCTATAGCTAATTAATGTATAATGGCATACAACACTTGTGCTTGCAATGTCAGCACAACCTCCACACTCACCCTCCTAAGGGCCGCCTCCTCCTCCCAACCCTAGCCACCCCTCCTCCTCACCCCCTTCCCTCCTTCCTCCCTTGCCGCCACCTGAGGCAGCCGTCAGGCAAGCCCGGGGCGCCAAGGATGGTGGCGGCGAGGCCTCGGTTGCCTTGCTCATGTGTGGGAACCCTGGATCTGGAGCGGCGACTCATTGGCAAGGCACAACTGGCTAACAGCTGTGCGGGTGGTGGATCCGGTGTCCCGGCCGCGCGGGCGGCGGGATCTGGTGGTTGTTGGCGGCCGGCGACGGCTTCTGCGGCGGTCGGTGTGCGCATCTGGCACGTCCCTTCCTCCCCTGTTCGGCGTGCAGGCCAGCCTGGTTGGGCCGCACTTCCTCTTGGTCGCCAGTTCTGTATAGGAGGTGCTGCTGGTGGCGAAGATCTAGTTCGGGAGAAATCCCTGGCGGGCCATGACCGGCCGCACCGATGGTGACGCATGAGGGCGCCGTTTCCCTCCTTGGAGGCGTCGGTACGGACTGATCTCCTCGCTTCACCTTCCCATAGGTTTCCCGGGCGGAAGCCCTAACTCTGTTGGGCGGCGGCGGCGCTCACGATGCCATTCCCTTCTTGAAGGCGCCGCTTTAGGAACCTTGGGGTTGGGTGGCGCCTGTGGGTGGTGGGCGACAGCGGTGGTGCGGCCTTTCCTAGCATGGATTTATGTTCATTGCTTGGAGATGGAGTCACGTAGGTGGAGGTTGTCGGCTGGCGTCATGGTGGCGTCAATGGCGGAGGACCTGCCAAGGCTCGCGTAGGTGGAGGTCGTTGTTTGGCGTCGTGGTGGCATCAATGGCGGAGGACCCGCCAAGGTTGTCACCTCAATCTGCTGTAAAGATGGACCAGTGGAACATGGCGGCGATGACACATGTGAGTTCGTCAGACCGGTTTGAGCCCCGGACCCAGCAGATGGCTCGGTCGGGGCCTCTGGATTTAGATGTTAGGCTTAGGTGAGAGGTATGGGTATGTTGCCAAGCTTGCACCCCTTCATCATTTGGATAGGAGTAGCGGAAAATGCTGCCAAGATGGCAAATTCAGGCATATTGTTGTTACACTTTGTAAGGTCCTCAAAAATCATCAATAACATGGCCGTATGCATCTCCCGGATGCAGAGGCTGGGGGTCATCCTCCTTTTTGAAAAAAAAAACTTGTGCTTGCAATGGATAAATCAATTGATCATGTTATACAACTGATAACTACTACATGGAGTGCAACGTTGATGCAGAGGCCGGGGATAACCTCCTTTTCGAAAAAGAACTACTACATGGAGTGGGTGTTTTTCACGCGTAATTAATTGCACATCCTAATATTAGTGAATCGAGCTCGATGGCCCTGGATTTACAAACATAAAAGTAGGGAGTACTTCTTAGTTAACGAATGATTGTTTTGAATTATAAATGTATTATCTTCAATTTAAAATTTCAATCGCCTCGAATTCTTTTCACGCGACCAAAAGGTAAATTTCCTAAAATCCTACCACCACAACCTCATCTGTACCCCCAAAATCACCTCTTGGTGTTTTTCTCTCCAAGACATTTGCCCTACCTCCATTCCACAACTTTCCTGACTCGATGTCCCTTTGTCCAACTATGCCTTTCTACATATGAACCCTAATGTTAGCCCTACAATAGATGGTTCTGGCCCCAGTTTCTATAGAATGTAATAACACTTCATAAAATACATAGTTCTACGCTTCTTTTGGGACTTTCACAAGCAGATTGTTCATGTAGAGGGTTTAAATAGAGCACATACGATTCTCCTCCGCAAGGGCATCATTGGTAGAGATATCAATGACTATTGACACATCCCTCTCAAAAATTGCCTGCCCAAAGCCACTGCCAAGCTTCTAACTACCAGTCTAAACCCCCTAACCCCCTCCTTACTCATAGTGATCAAGCTGGATTCATCAATGGCATGCCTATCTGAGAGAATTTTATTTACGTGGAATCACTCCAGAAAGGTACCACTATGATCTTCAAAACACGATTCCCATAAAGCTTTTGACTCCATTGTTTGGTACTCGCTTCTCCTAATTCTTACACACATGGGTTTCCAACCAGCCTGGTGCTCTTGGATTCACACACCACTCTCCTCCGATAAAACGGTGGTCCTCCTGGGTGGTGTCCATGAAAATTGGATTAACTGCAAAATGGGCTACATCAAGGTGATCCGATCTCCTCTTACCTCTGCATCATTTTTCTAGACTTAGCACAACACCAAATGCTCATAGTCCACTCAGATGGCCTTACAACGCCCACCCCGCAAACCTAACATACCCCTACCATCCTCCAATACGGAGAAGACAAGATGATTCTATCCCACGCCTCCTGGAGGTTGATAACCAGTTTAGGACTATCCTCGATGACTTTGGCTAGCCATTGGTCTTTCGCTAAACGTCCACAAAGCCACCTTTCTCCCCATTTATTGGAAATATGCCCTAGAGGCAACAATAAATTGATTATTTTCTTATTTTTCATGCTCATAATGAATTTTATATTTCTATGCTATAATAGCAATGGTTATTTAATATGAGATTCAAAGGAAACTCAGTTGCATATGTCAAAACATAGACACCATAAAGATCCATAATCTAGCCTCCAGGACTAGCTTATATTGTTGATGATCTTGTTTACATGATCATGGGCATTTTCAATGTGACAAGGATGCCAACAATAATGAGAAGATATTGTTACGAGATCAGTGGTGTTCGATAGACCAGACTTATGAAGTACTGCGAGATCGCGTCGTATAAATTAGTATTGATATTTTCTATGAAGTGTTAACGTTTACTTGCGTCCTTAGACCACGCGAATATCATAGACATGTGTATCAGATGGATAATTTTGATTTTGCCAACGTCACACCATAACTGGGTTATTATAAAGGTAGATGACGGGTATACCAAAGAAGTATGTCATGATTCTCGATAGTTCAAGACTGTGATTAGCACCCCTAACGATGGAGCGATACAGTTTGGGCCCACTAAGTATTTTGTTATCCAACATTGTCTGGCCAGACATAGTGATTGACATCACAGGGATACAAGATGTAGAAATAGAAAAGAGAACAAAATTGGTAATGAGGATAACTAGGTATAGTGATCATAGTGTTGATCACGGGGATACCGATAAAAGTCTTGCATTGGGTTTTATAACATATCTCGAAGCAAAGAGAATTGTATGCGATAAGAATAGGTCCTCTCAATGAAGATCTTCATGAATATGTGATAATCATTAAGTGTGTCTATACCTATTGATAATTATTGACTGAAGGGTGTTCTAGGTCATGTCCACATGATTTAAAACCTATAGGGTCACACGCTTAACCATTACTGGTTCCAAGAGAACTAGGAGATAATTGATTGTGAGAAAAGGGCTTTTGAAGGTGCCTTGGATGATCTCAAAAGTGCCCGGGAAGTCCTGGAGTGTCCCTGTGATGTCCAGAAGTGTCCCGAAAGGTGTCAAAAGGTTTTAGAAACTACTAGGATGTTCTAGAAGGTTCCTCATGGGCCTACGGCCTACATTCATGTGGCAATGCCGCCCATAGGGTCCCATGTCGGCAGCCCCAAGGGAAACTTGGGTGGCAGGATGAATTTCGCTACTCCCACACAATTGTTTATAAACACACCAACCCCTCCTTCCTCTGGATAACCGCAAACAACCACGTACCCACTCCCTAACAAATATCCTTTGTTCTTACCAATAATGGTCTTACCACCTTCTTCTAAGAAAATACTTGGCTCCTTAGCCAAACCCCTTATGTTGTCTCACGGATCATGCAAAACATGCTATTTTTTTTATGCTGCTACGGCGGGCAAAAGCCAGCCTGAACAATTTTCATTTTCAAAACCAAGGTCGAGATACAAACACAACGGCTACAACAACAAGTAGCACCCAACACACAAAGAAAGGAACAGGGAACATTAGAAGAGGAACCAGAAGCAAGCTATGACAACAAGCCGACGCCAAGAACTTAGCACCCATCCTTAGTGGGAAGACCGAGAAAGAGCGGGGACTAGCATTGTTGGATCAGACGAAAGGAGATCCGACACCAAGAAGATGTTGAGAAGAAGTCGCCTGCTGCTCTGTGATGACTCAGCACCTTGAAGAACTAGGAGAGTCACAACCGCCGCCGAAGGTTTTCCCACTGCCTAGCCATGACGTGACAGCGAGGTCCGCTGACCGTGTCGAAGGGCAATGTTACGCCGAGACAGCCCTGCACCTCCTCTGGGCCACACCACTGACTCATCAAAAATAGAGAGAACCAGACTATGCGAGGCAACAAAACCTCAGGCATCATCGAAGGGCACCAAAACTCCGAGTAATCACCGCCGCCACGAGCACCCAAGAGAGAGGTCGACCAACAGCACCAGGATGACCAAGGTAAAGGCCGCCTTCATGTATCACTTCCACCATCGCCACCAAACAGCCCAACAAGCCAACCACGCTCCAACCGAGACACCAAGCAAACCATGACGAATCCATGGCTCAAAGACAATGCCCCCAAGGGGGAAACGACATCTTCGATGTTGTGATCGTCCAATCCATGGAAGGATTTTAGGCTTTCGCCCGGAGCACACCAGGAACATGCTATGCAGCTTCACAATGACGCCTTCAAGAAGAGAAGCGGCACCCAAGGGCACTGCCATCATCGCTGCCGACAAGGTCAACAGTAGGCTTTTGCCCGAAGCATCGCATCCCAGACCTCACCGCCGCACGCAAGCCGCCGAGTCCGGCAAGCACATGAGCGCGATACCTCACCTCCCCCAACCAGATCACAGAAGCATCCTTGCCGGGTCCAAAAGGAGGCCCACCACAGACGCCCTTGCTCACCTTAAGCAATGAGCACTGACGCTGACAGAGGAAGGATCATTCCAGGCCACGGCACCAGCACCACCACAGTCCTCCACCCGCACCATCCCTTGTGATCAGGCCGCTAACACAAGAGGGGAAAACTAGGAGCTAGATCGGTGTCCCCTTAGTTGCCAGCCAGAGCAGAGACCACCCCCACCGCAGACCACCGCTCATCATCTCCCTGCCGGCCTGCAACCTCCAATACCATCCCGCTATAGGCCCTCAAGCCACTGCACGAGCAGCTGACGGCCGAGGCCACACTCTGAGATGCCAGATCTAGGCATGGTAATAGCAGCCGCTAGAGGCACGACCTCCTGAGAGAGGGTGCATCCCCTCCAGGCAAGACGCGTAGCCAGCCTGAGTCCGCTGTCCTCCACCCCCTTGCCAGCGACCTGCGCCGCCGCGCACCACCGCACCGCCACCACACCGCCACACACGTACCCGAGGCACCGCATCCTACCACCTCGCACCAGCCGGACAGTTTCCCCGCCGCCGCCTTCCCTGGATGCAGGAGAGCTTTGCCGTCTGGAGCCTCTGGTGGTGGCAAAGACGAGGAGGGGGCTGGGGGAAGGAGGCGGCGCTAGGTTTTTTGCCCCCGAGTCGCTAGGTCGGGGGATGCGGGGGTCCAAAACGGGCTATTGTCTAGCCTACCAAACCACATTACTAATGTTGCCTTGTTCAAGTTAGATGTTGTGCTATCTTTATTGCATGATTTTGCTCCAAACGACAGAAATGATGAATGATTCCTAATCCGGCCCCCTTCCTCTACAAGCATGCTTACTCCTTCCTCACGATTGAGCAGGAAAAAGACTCCAATGCACCTCTTATTTGGAACTCCAAGATGCGAGTCAAAGTATAATTTTTTTGGGTGACAACTCTTCAAAGATGGACTAAGTTCAAAATGAAACATCTTACACATGAAAATCCACAATACATCCTTCCCAAGATGTGATGCCTGCTCCGAGGATGTACTCACTTATTCATCCAATGTCCTTGTGGTAAGGCCCAATGCCCACCTCCATTGACTGGCTTTGGGTTGTCCCCTTACGGCTCATCATCGACAATGACTTATGGCCATCAGTGGATCTTTCCATTCTGTGGAATATTTGGGACTCGAGGAACTCTTACGTCTTCCACGAACACACTCTGTTTTTTGCTTCATGGGAAAAACTTCTGATCTATTCATCAAACAACATGGAGTACAAAGAATACTAGATGTGAGAGAAATTACATCCATGTATGTAGACACCCAGTGACAATTATAAGCATTGGAGTGAGCCGAAGGCATGCTGCCTCCATCGCTCCTGCCTGATGAGAACTGCATATCGGAAGGATCTAACTTGTGGGCACACTATCGCAGCCAAACGAAGACCAGGTCCAAGAAGATCCACCAAAGACAAACACCGATCGACTACCGCGAGATCCGTCGGTGAAACACCTCATCACCGCCACCCCCCCCCCCCGCCACCCGCCCCAAAACGCTAAGCGCACCATCTGGGCGGGGGGAGGGGGCGGCTAGGTGAGGGAGGACCTTATTCCATCTTTAGGGGGCCACTGCCTCCTCACCTTCCAAAGCAAGATACGAACCCTAAACATACTAAAAACACCTAAAACTGAGTAGGAGCGCTCCCGATGTCAAGGGTCGGGATCCACCATGCCTCCATGGCCTAAGGCCATAGGAGATGAGACAGACCGGTAACAGCAACAGAGGGAGGCGGGAAAAACCTTGTCGCTAGGGAGTCGTTCGATGGAGGATGAAAACTTGCACAAATACTCAAAGTTTAATGGAACACAATCTATTAGTACCACTATTAGGAATATTCTCATCAACTTCATTCTTTGGTCCTGTAGAGTTAATGGGTATGTAGGGTTTGAGCCCCAATTATCCCTACCGAAATTTTGGTATCACCAAAACAAGGGAATTACCAAATATTTGAAAAGCACCACTCATTTGGATTGCAACCATTGCCATTTACCAAATATTTGGCAAAATGGATAGACCTGTTTGGTTGGCATCTAATTTTCTTCGATCCTAAGATTAGGACCAGTCAACTACAAAATGCACGCAACTAGATCTCCACCCAAAAAAAGGTTAAGAAATGAATGTGAATCGCGATAGAAGAGATGATTGACGATTGAGGTGGCTTTGAATCTTCTTACGTACTTGGACCAAATCCAGGCACTACATGAAATACTGTCAATAGAGTTTATCATGCGAGGATGGCTGAAAAAAGGGAATGAAAAGATTGGAAAATCTGACAGAAACCCCTGGATGTTCAAAGGGAGCTTCTTTACATGAACATCAAAGGGAGTTGCCACCCAAATATTTGGCGAAGGATATCTGGCGCAAGCTAATACTTTGGTAAGGCGGGCATCGCCTTAAAACCAAAAGTGCGCAATTGCGGCTGCCCGTTTGGTTGTTTAAAAAGATAAATATAAGGACATAATTTGTACAAAAGAAGATGTTAAATTTAAAATATTGATACTATAGTGTGTAAGGTCATCATGGTCAATCTTCCAAAGGAGAAATGCCAAGAATAAGTAAAGCCTAACACATGAAGGACATTTAAGTGACATGTACTTTAAAATGTAACAAAAATTCATAATTCAAAAATAGTAAATAAATAATTTTGAGGTATGTTTTACTCCCTCTGTCCTAAAATAGATGTCATAATACGAATTTCATAAGACTTCCATTCTACTTATTTTGGATGGAGGAAGTATATCATAAGACTTCCATTCTAGGAACACATATTACTTAATTTGAATTTCAAACATGCCTACATTGGACTATAACTTTAGGCTCATAAACTTGTTAGACTGTCGTCATGAGGCAACGCTAAAACCTTGTTAGTGTTATTCTTTTAGATCTGTAGGCATTAATAGTCCTTTCGCCCAAAAAAGTAGTCATTGCCCCTGCCATTGCTCCTTGATTGCTTATAAAGATAGTTCATACAACTATCTTTATATGTGGCAAGTACATCACGACATTATATAATAAATACATACATGATTGATCCATATCAAAAAAATCCATATTTGATGACCAACCTACCGTTAGTTGATGGCACATCAGCCATTTTTGAGTGGGAGAAATCAGCCTTTTTGAAAGTTGCATTATTGCATTCTACTCCACACAATTGATTCTTTTTAGATTAAATAGATTTGAAAGCAACGAGTTTCATTATTCAAGATCGTGGCCTACTGATTGTGCCGTAAGTAGAAATGTAGAAATAGTTAAATGAAGGAGGATTTCTGCTTATTTTGTGGAATGGGACCACCAATATGGGAACAAGTTACGACATACCAATGGGATGGGACGTACCACGGTCAATCCTATTTGGGCGAGGATTTGGAAACTTGCTTGTCCAGCAAAGGTTAAAATATTTATTTGGCGTACACTTCACGGCACTATTCCGTGTCGTGTTAACTTAGCTAATAGACATGTGAAAGTCTCGCCTAAGTGTCCTGCATGCTCATCTGGGCCAGAAGACACAAAACATTTGTTGTTTCTATGTGACAGAGCAAAAGAAGTCTGGAGAAGACTAGGGATTGACGATATTATCGACAGAGCTTGTAAAATAGACTATGCGGGTGAGGCAATCTTGGAATATTTACTTTCATTACCAGATCAGGAACTATGTATTATGGGCACTCGTAATGTGCGTGACATGATTGCCACATCAGCCTGGTACTTGTGGTGGGAAAGGCGCAAATTGGTACACAATGAGACTACTCAGAATGCACAACAGATATCCAAGGGGATACGCGCTCTCGCTGCCAATTTTGTTAATGCCTCCTCGCCGACGGCTTCCATTAAAAGAGGAGGATGGTCTAATCCCCCGACAGGATTTGTTAAACTTAACGTTGATGCTTCTTTTGATCACGACCTTCTCAGCGGTACGATCGGGGCGGTCTTAAGAGATGACAAAGGTAGGTTCATCGGTGGGGGAAATGGTAAGATTGACTGGTGTGCAGATGTGTTGATGGCTGAAGCTTTGGCGTTAAAATTTGGCCTATCGCTTGCGCAAAGGACGGGTTGTAATCGCATAATTATTAACTCGGATAATATGGAGGTGATCGAGACCATGAACGAAGGAGGACGATCGTCGGGGGCAGCAGCTGCAATTTTTGATGACTGTTTTCACTTAGCTTGCGATTTTCCTATTTCTAGATTCGAGCATTGTAATAGAGAAGCAAATAAAGTTGCTCATGAACTTGCCAAGTTGGCTAGATTTTCATTCATTTCTGATTGGTTTGAGGAACCACATAATGCAATTGTACCAATCCTCATAAACGATGTAATGATTATTTCTAATGAATAAAGCTCGAACTTTCTTTCAAAAAAAAGGAGGATTTCTACTTGGTTTCCATACCAGGACAGGGCGAGGGACAAGAATAAAAGGAATGTCAACACGAGCAGAATTAATTGCTTTCGCTCCACACTCCAGTCATGTGAGCTCAAGGAATTCCACCTGCAGAACAGACACTTCACTTGGAGCAACGAACGCGCAAACCCCACCTTGTGCAAGCTTGATTCCTTCTTCTGCAACGCCAAGTGGGACACCACTCACAACACTCACCTGCTACACGCCCTGTCGTCTTCCCTCTCCGACCACTGCCCATTATTGCTCGCCGATGACAAGGGCCCGAGGCGCCCGCGTACCTTCAAATTCGAGAACTTCTGGGTATCTTTGCCCGGATTTCAAGAGGCCGTCCAAAATGCTTGGACCGAGAGGGTCAGTCACTCTGAGCCGTACCAGGTCCTTCATCATAAGCTCAAAAAAACGGCGCTCCGCCTTACCGAGTGGAGCAAGCGTATCTTCTCCAAGGCCAAGGTTCAGCTACATGCGGCCAACATGATCATTCTTCGACTGGACATTGCGCAAGAGGATCGACTACTATCCCCGGAGGAGATGGACATGCGGTCTAGGCTTAAGAGGCGGGTGATTAGTCTGGCAGTCCTACAGAGGGCAAGAAAGAGCCAATGCGCTAGGATCGCAAATCTCAAGAGTGGAGATGCTAACACAAAAAAATTTCACTGTCGTATCAACGCCAGGAGAAGAAAGAATCACATTCATAGGATCAAGGATGCACATGGTTGGGTGACTGAGCATGAGAAAAAAGAAGAGATAATCCACAGCCACTTCTCGGAGGTCATGGGCAGAGGTAGCACAAGCAACGTTGACTTCAATTGGGATGAGCTGAACATTCAACCCCACAATTTGCATGATCTAGGTGACCCCATCATAGAGGATGAGGTTTTGGCGGCCATAAAAGCTATGCCGGGTGATAAGGCACCCGGTCCGGACGGCTTCACGGGCATCTTCTTCAAACGGTGTTGGGATATCATCAAGCATGATCTCATGCGTGTCATCCAATGTTTTGACTCCCTCCACACTTCCCACTTGCAATGGCTCAACTCGGCCAATGTGGTGTTGTTGCCCAAGAAGGATGGGGCGGAAGGCGTCTCCGATTATAGGCCAATTAGCCTCGTGCATGCCATTGGCAAGATTATTGCCAAGATTCTTTCCTTGAGGCTTGCCCCCCACATGGACGCACTCGTCTCCAACGCCCAAAGTGCTTTCATAAAGAAGAGGAGTATACATGACAACTTCATGTATGTTCGCAATTTCGCGCGTCGGTTGCACAAACGCAAGACTTCTGCCCTCCTCTTCAAGCTCGACATTAGAAAAGCATTTGACTCAGTCAAGTGGGAATACATCCTCGACCTTTTACAACGCAAGGGGTTCCCTTGCAAATTCCGGAATTGGATCGCCGCTTTGGTTTCATCGTCCTCTTCGCGCATCCTCCTCAATGGGCTTTCGGGCCACCCGATCAAGCATGGCCGCGGTTTCCGTCAAGGAGACCCGATATCACCGCTATTGTTCGTCCTTGCAATCGACCCCCTTCAACAAATCCTCGCCATCGCAACTCATAAAGGCATCTTACATAAGATACGCGGGCGAGGTGCCATGATGAGAACATCCCTCTACGCGGACGACGCGGCCATCTTTATGGCCCCAATTAAGAGGGACGTTGACAACCTCTCTGCCATCCTAAGGGGTTTCGGCGAGGTGATAGGCCTTTGCACCAACTTCCACAAGAGCTCGGTGGTGCCCATTTGATGCAATCATCTTCCTCTAGGGCATATTCTGAGTAGCATCCCGGCGACCCGCGCCATGTTCCCAATAAAATATTTAGGCCTCCCGCTCTCGGTCAGGCAACTCCATAAAGTCGACTTCCAATATCTCGAAGACAAGGCGGATGGTAAGTTGGTAACTTGGGAAGGACAAACCATCACAACCATTGGACACACTGCCCTTGTCAGATCGGTCATCACCTCTCAGGTGGTCTTCTCCATCACGCCTCTCATTGTGTCGCAGGTCACACTCCATAATCTCAATAAGGTGGAGAGGGCCTTCCTCTGGTCTGGTTCAGACAAGACATCTGGTGCAAAATGCAAGGTCAACTGGGGCGTGGTCTGCAGGCCCACAAATTATGGAGGCCTTGGGGTCCTCAACACCGACAAGTTTTCTCGGGCTCTGCGGCTGAGGTGGCTTTGGTTCGAATGGAAGGAGCCTAACAAACTTTGGGTTGGATTGGGCAACCCTTGCACCGAGGACGACTTGGATTTCTTCTATGCCTCAACCACAATCATCGTCGGAAATGGTGCTAAAACACCTTTTTGGGACGCCACGTGGTTGCTTGGTCGCAAGCCCAAGGATGTTGCCCCGCTTATCTATCAAGCCGCGAAAAGAAAGAGCTGGAAGCTGCGAGAAGCCATACGCGGGAACGCTTGGATGACTCACATCAAGCATGACACAGTTATCTCTGCCGCCCACATCCGAGAGCTTTTCTCGCTCCGGACACTTCTGCATGATGTTTACCTTGACGGCCAGGTTGAGGATGACATTGTTTGGAAACATGTTGTAGATGGGATATACTCGGCGGCCACTGCTTATAAGGCGCAATTTCTTGGCCTAACGCACTCGCCCATTCACTACATGGTTTGGAAAGCTTGGGCTCCCCCTAAGGTCAAATTCTTCGCTTGGCTGGCCTTGCAAGACCGGATTTGGACTGCGGACCGGTTGGAGCGGCGTGGTTGGGAAAATTGTGGGCTTTGCCCACTTTGCAAGAGGGAGCAAGAATCAGGCATCTACCTTTTCGTCAAGTGTCGCTTCTCCATTGGGCTCTGGCGATTAGTCATTGACAAGTTTGGTCTTGCGCACATTGACACCTCCGATTGGCACCTTGAGGACTCTCTTATGCATTGGTGGGATAGAAGAACCGACATGCGAAATCCAGACAGACGAGCGATGGCCTCCCTCACCATGCTCGTCTCTTGGACTCTGTGGAAAGAGAGAAACGCCCGGGTGTTTCGCCACAAGAGTGCGCCACCGCCTATTCTTCTTCAAAATATTTTGCTGGAGACCAACCTATGGGTTACAGCGGGTGCTAAGAAATTAGGCGTATTGTTGTACGAGAGTAATTGCCATGCGGTTTTTTGTAGGGTCACTTGCAATCTGTCAAACTCTATTCTCCTCTTATTTAATGAATGAGGCAAATCTTTTGCCTCCGTTTCAAAAAAAAAAAAATACCATGACGTAGAGAGTGCCGGCGAGGATGATGGATCGGTAGCGCCCCAGCCACGAGTCGGCGACGAAGGCGCCCAGCAGCGGCATCGGGGTGGCCGTTCCCGACCAGACATTCACGGCGGCAGCGGCGGCGGCGCTGGAGTGGCCGAGCGGCCCCGTCAGGTACGTGATCAGGTTCGCCGACACGCCATAGTAGGCGAAAGCGCTGGCGACCTCCATCACTTCATGCAATCCATAGCAGATTAATTAGTTGGCGCCACCCAATCAAAAGCTTAGCTAAGACAGTGCGTGCGCCTGTCGTACGTACCGACGACGAAGAGGGCGGAGCGCCACCAGCCCGAGGTGCTGCGGTAGACGGGGCGGCCACGGAAGTCGGAGACGCCGGCCAGCACTGGCTCATCGTCCGTGTGCTCCGTAAGGAAGGGAGCCTCGGCGTCCACCATTTCCATCTTGCTACACCCCTCAGTACTCTGTCGGAGCTAAGTAAGCTCCAGCTGTGTGTGCAGAATCTTGCGGTTGGGTGTCACTGTCAACGCGAGACAAAAATCTTTGCCAGCTGAGCTTATATATATGCTGCTTGCCTGCTTGTACGTTTTTTTTTTTGCACTAAATAGATTTTCCCTTTTTTTTGTGTTGATTGGATTGGTTGCAACACTTCCCTTTCTTTTCTTTCTGAAGGAAAAAAAGTCTAATTAAGTTATAAATGGATGTAGAAAAATTAATGTTATAGCCTGGCATCACGGCGGAGTTTTTTAACCTAGCACCTAATCCCTTGTTCCAAATATATAAACATCTAGGAGATCAAAATTAGTTGCGTCAAATCCATTATTAAATATACTTTCTATGTGTTGTAGATATTAGCCCCTTTTTATAGGTTCGGTCAAATATACAGATGTATGACTTGGTGAAAAGTAGAACTTTTATTAATAGGAACGAAGGAATGCTTTCACATCTTTTATAGAATTTATGTTGGTCAATATCTTCTGGCCTTACCACCTTGCTCGGGTGTAATTAGTTGTCCAAGACGACGACAATGTGATCACCATGTTCATCAAGACGGTCCGTATGTGCAATCACATAGAGTACAAACAAGCATTCGAAGTACAAAAGATGTTTTTCCATATAAAGAGATTTTAAACCTGACAATCGTTTGCTGGCTTCGTAGAAGCAGACAAATCTAGAATGCGAGGCCATTTTCCCAAGTGACAAGCAAATGGAAAACAAAGGTTGCATAGTAAGTTAGTGACTAACTTATGCAACAACACAAGAACATGGGTTCAACCTCCACACAAACTATATATGCAAAGGACATGCAGAACCATGCAAAAATAACCAAACTAATTAGTAAATCTTTAGTCACTCACCATCAACACATAACATTCGAACCATTAACTTCGCCGTTGTGAGTTTGGTATCGGTGACTCTAGCCAGCTGGAGTTCGAGGCAGCTCTTCGTCATTGATCATGGTTGCGCATAAAATGGCACCTCGAACTATAGTGGTGCGCAGCGATGCTCATGGATAAGTCCCGACCATCAACGATGAGGTGGAGCTCGACAAGAGGGAGAAATGCTGGGAGGAGCATGGTTTACTTTTTTGGCAGGGGCTTGAAGATCAGGTTTTGAGATATTTCAGAGATTCCACATTTTTTTCATCTTTAAAATAAAATTCAAATTCAAATCTGTGCTTGCAGTAGAAAATATTTACCTTACAATTTAACAAGAAATGTGTCTTGTTCTTACGGCCAGCACACTCTTTTTTCTTTCCAAATGTGTGTATGTTTCACATTGCCCATTTTAGATTATTATTTTTCTTTTTACTATTTTCTTTTTATTTTTCTAAATTTTTATTTATTCTGGTTTAATTTTTTTTTCCAATTTCCCTAATTCCTTCTGGGTTTGGTTTCAGTCCCATTTTTCTTTTGTCTATTTTGCTTTTTGCAGTTTTTGTTCTTTTATAATACTTTTTCTGTAGAATAAACATTTCCTAAATATATAGTGAATACTTTTGAAATACACACTGAATTTTTTTAAGTGTTGAACATGTTCTGTTATGCGATGAACTTCTTTTATGTAGGGTCAATATTTTTTAATACTTTACTCAACACATACTGATTTTTTTAATATATTGTTATTATTTATTATTGGTTTTAAGATATTTAACCCTGTAAAATCCAAATGCTGCTACTTTTTGAGAAAAGCTGATTGAAAATCCAAATGAATACACATTTTTTAGAATTCATCGAAATGAATACACAAAGAATAAAAACCAATCAAGGGAGCGCACTCTCTATCACTAGAGTGGGCTCCCCCACTAAACTCGCACATGGGCATAGCCTCAACTCTTGCGAGAGCTATATTTCGCTCTTTGCGATATGGTAGCTCATCTCGCGTCTGGTGTGAGCGCTAGTTCAATGTGTTTTCCCCTGGTTTTTTGGGTATCAGCCGGAAGCTTCAATAGAACAGTTTTTTTGGTATGTGCATCCCCTGTTTTTTTTTCTTTTTCTATGTGTTTTCTGTACCGGTTTTCCGGGTTTCTTTTTTATTTTTATTTTTTTCCTTTTTTTCTTTAATTTTCAAATACATGTGGACATTTTTCCAAATAAACATTAAACATTCATTGTATAAGGGTTGAATTTTTTTCAAATACACGTTAATGTTTTTCAAATACACATTGAACATTTTGATGAAATACATGTTCAACATTTCTAAAAGGCAGATTGAATATTTTTGGAATACATGGTGAGAATGTTAGAAATACACATTGAAAAGTTTTCTTAAATGCCAAGGCATTATTTTAACACATACAAAAGCTTTATAAGGTTGACAAGAAAAATTTACTATTAAAATTATTGTGTAATGATAAGAAACATTTTTTTTAAAGTACATAAATATTTTTTTAAAAATATGACGACATCGTTTTCAAACATGTGAGCATTTTAAGTGCCAAAAACACATATTTTAATGATATAATATTTTTCAGAAAATAATATGCGAACATTTTTTAATTGTATAAATATTTCAAAAATTGAATGTACATATTTTAAAATGCCTGAAAATTATTTTGAAATGTCATGAATATTTTTTGTATGGTACAAATAGTTTTTTAAATTAAGCAACATTAGTTTACATTGCATAAACATTTTGTATAAGCGTGTGAGCATTTTTCCATTGTGTGCTCATTTTTCAAATGCATGATGGATGCTTTTAGAAAATTACAAAATTATTTTTGGTAATATTGAATTTTAGCATTTCAAAATATAACCAAAACTAAAACCTAAACGAAAAATGAAGGAAACAAGAAAAGCCATGATAATAAAAAGAATGAAACAAAGAAAGCAGCCACATGCCCAGACTGTGCTTGACGGCTGTTGAAGCTAGGATCCCAGGTAGTGGCACTACTAGCCTGCATTGGAGTATTTTAATACCGGACTTTTTTCTGACAGTTTTTTTAGAGAGAATTTCTGGCACACATAATAGCGTGCAAACTTGGGCTGGCCAATGGCGTCTTTTCCTGTTTGTTTCACTACTGGTTTTGGGAAGGTTCCCTTTCCTGAACCGATTTTTTTCCGCTTTTTTGTGCTTTTTCTATTGGTTTCCTTCTAGTTTTTTATATTTTTTATTTTTTAGTTATCCCACTTTTTTTATTTTATTTTCCATTTTTTTAGAGTCTGGATCAAATATGAGAAATTCTGGAAAAGTAATAATTCATGAAAAATTGTACAAATATGTGACCATTTTTTAAGAATACAATTTTTTTTAAATTAGGAAAAAAATTAATTTCCATATTTCGGAATTCCCAAATATTTTTCGTGTCAGTGAACATTTTTAGAAATTCAGAACTCTTCTCCAAATTGTGATTGTTTTTGAATCGGTGAACATTATTTGAAATTTACTGATTTTTTAAAAATTCATGAACTATTTTTGAATTCACAAAAAGATTTGAATCTGCTAACACTTGTTTGCATTTACAAACATTTTTTGGAATTCCCCACATTTTTTGGATTTCCAGAATATTTTTTGAATTCGGGAGAATTGTTGGAATTTGGAACATACTTGAAAGTACACGAACATTTTGTTGAATTCATGAATATTTTTTATTTCAGAAATATTTTCTGAAATTTCGGTGGACATGTTTTCACTTCACGAATTCTTGTTGCGTCCAGATGACAAATTCTTCTTCTCTCTTCTTATACACCCTGCATATTAACTTCTCGAGCATGTTCTGCTAAAAATCATGATATTTGGGATCTTTTTTGTTAAATCACGAAGATGAATAAGCAGTATTGACATTTTATAAAATGATGGTTGCCTCATATTAAGTGTTGGTTTAAATGTTGCTTAGCTCAACCTTCATACCTTTAATTTTCTGTATGTACTTTGGTTAGTCTGCACTCTTTAACACATACCGTATCTATTTTTTTAAGAACATAAGCACCTAAGTTTATCTTCTTGTAGAGCGAAAGAGGTATAATGCTTACCCCTACTACAAAGTCACATAAGGCATTGTGGATATCATTATTAGCAATAGGGAAAGATATTGTAGGAATCCATGGGTCTCCTAGATTGCTGGTAACTTATCATCAAAAGCTTAACTGGTTATCATGGTCACTTGTTCCTTTGAATTCAAACTATGTTTGTTAATAATAATATCTCTCATAAACTTAGCATAAGTATGAATTTTAAGAATATCGACATATATTTGCATTACTAATACGCATAAAGTTCAACCTTGGAAGGATCTCTTACTGCCCTTGGATAGGGTAGAGTTTTCTTTTCTTTACCTGTCTCCTTAAACCTTTCTTTACCTTTCTCGATTGTGACTGCTTGGTCTAGTGCTTTCTTATTGTAGGGAGGTTTGTTGTGTTTCTTTGTCGTATTCCCTGAACCAATTCTTGTCATGGGATTGTTTCCTCCCTTTCCTTGTTATCGGTTTTCTCGACATCCATACACTTGCTAACACCCGTGCCTGCTAGTCCAGTCGGGCTAGTCAATTTGGAAAATGCTCTAGGCCAGGCAGACTTTTCATTACACAGGACACCATCCAAACACCCTCTAGGCTAGTATTAGGCAAGCTCCAGGGCAGGCATAAAGAGGTGAGGAAGCGAACCAAACTGACCCATAACCCTAATGCTCCAGATCGATACAGTTCGAGGCGTGTGTCTACGTCTTGTGCGAGGCAGACAAACTGCTCGTTTCAAGGGCAACCCCTACTAGGCCGGCCCTCTATAGGATTTATTTTTCTTTTCGGTTTTATTTTATCGGTGCAAGGCCTTTTTTATTTTTATTTTCTTACATATATTAAAATTTAGAAAGCCCCCTCTCTGTGTGTGTGTGTGCGCGCGCGCGCGCGCACTTTGTTTACTTTTAGAAAGATGTTCGCAGTGTATTATATATTGTTCGGGGAGTGTTATTCTCGTGGTTTTAAAAGATTGTTCAAAGATTTAGGAAAAATTGCTTATAAAATTTAAAGAAAAGGACACACATTTAGAAAATATGAATGCAATGTTAAAAACTATGAAAAATCTACATAAAAATGTTTATGCATATCAAAAATTTGTTGCTAAAACTTATAAAAATATAGGCAATGTGAAAATGATGTGCAGGTACTTTATCAAAATTATTGCCTACCATTCAAAAAATGTTATTTGCGTTTTGAAAAAAATCTAACACTTAACAAGTATTTGCATGTTTTAAAAAATGTTCATGGCATTTATGAAAAATGTTAAATGTGTGTTAAAAAATATCCATCTTGAATTTAAAAACTTCAATGTGCATTTGATAAGTTCAACGTCTATTTCAGAGAAATGGTCAACGTATATCTGAAAAATGGTAACGTGTATATGGAAAATGTTCAACCTGTACAAGAAAATGTTTAACGTACATTTGAAAAAGATCCGCATGTATTTCAAAAACGAACAAGAAATGATAAAAAAAATAAACAATTGCACCATGCAAATTTTGCAATGACAATCTACAAAAATGCCTAAGCAAAAGTATCAAGATATAGATAAACAGAAAGCTGGACCAATATTTAACATTATGCATCAACACTGTATCCATGAAATTCACAGTTTTATATAGGAAAGGAAAAACAAATGGATTGCTCATCGATTTGCTCAAATTGTGTAATGAAGACATTTCATACCTTGTCTTCCAAGACTAGTGGTATGGCATCACCCGTGCACATCACTTCCCCATGTTGTCGTGATGGATGGGTAAGGTTTTATGTGGTCGTGCTAGGCGAGTACAAGCAGCCCTATGAAATCGCGGCAGACCGGTGGAGTTTGGGCAGGAGGGCCGGGGCACCACAGCGTGATACGGCGTTGAGGGGAGGCCGCAAAGCACATATGCATTTGACGACAACAGTCAATATGTTGCACACATATACATGATATTTTTTTACTTGTGAGAGAGAGGGAGCGACTTTTTGTGGGATGGTTAGTTTTTTACGGAGAGACATACAGGAGATTTGACAAACTAGGCTTAGAGGAAATCGCAAAGGTTTTTTTTTGCGTAATCGCACATTTAGGTAGTTTTCATCAAGTTTGATGTCGAAAGGCTGTTCGCAAGATCTGATGGATGTACTTTTATTATATATGTATTAAATTTACAGTTAGATGTTTCTAGTTTTTATGTGATTTCTAGCATATTTCTCTTTGTTCTACTGAGCATGTCAATTACTTATCTATACCTACTATTAAAAGGAATATGTATTCTTGGTTTGGTTTCGCTTTGTTTCGTCCCGTTTAGGTGATTTTTTTGGATTTCGTGTATGTTAAATCAATTGGAAACCGACTCAACCAACGAGGCAACGATCCGGAAGCCCATCTAGCGGTAGCAGGCCAGCCTTTTTTTTCTGGGCTAGCAGTAGCAGCCCAACCTGGCCTTTTTTTTTCTAACGAGCTAGCGGTAGCAGCCCTGTCGATGGATTGAAGGCAGCCAGGCCAGCACACATACATACGTAATCAGTTTTAGCTAAATCCGTTGCCAGATGCTCAAAAAAAAAAGCTAAATCCGTTGCCTAAAAAGAACTAAATAGCTCCGCCATGCTTTCTTACATTAAATCGTGTCAGTTTATATACAACATTAACTTGCTAGGTAGGAGTAACCAGCAAGCTGATTTGAGAATCATTAACCAGATGATTAAGGCATGGAGGTAGAAAGCAATCAGATCTATGGGCACCGGTTGTGGCCAAATTTATCTGTATTCATGATATGCGTGCATGTTGCACATGAAGAAATTAACTCTACATTCGGTCTGGTGGTGGACTAATTAAACTGGATTCACGACATACATGCATATGATGCACAAGAAGGAATTAACTCTGAATGCCCCGGTATTGGTCTAATTAGGGGCTATGGGATTTATGAGATGCATAATTAAAATATTAAAAGCAAGAATTGCATGTCATGATCAATTGGACATTGTGAGAGGGAGTTAAATCTGAATTCCAAGGAAACACGAGAGATGAAATCTCCTAGATTTTAATGAAAGGAAAAATAGTACATAGAGAGATTAAATACGGATTGGGCTAAGGGCACTTTGAACACATTATATGTACTTATTTAGATTTAGGTACTCCCTCCTTTTTCCCTTTAAAGCGAGTAGTAGCTCCTTTAACGAATACCGTTCAAAAGCTGTTTCTCACCAAATTCAGTTACACGTTAATTTTTTTCTCCCGTTGCAACGCACGGGCATTTGTGCTATTAGTATATAAACATATAGATAAATAGTACATATACATCCATTGTCAGAAATTTCAGTACGTAACAACATGGTACTCAACTAAAAAACCATTGTACTAGTGCACATCCATGGGCCGGTAGGCCCTTCACCGGAGCCTCTTGTGGCTGTAGACATAGGTACTTGCGCAACGGAGGTAGAGCGCGAGCTGGGCGGCGCTGAAGCCGGCGAGCAACCAGTAGAAGTAGTCGAGGTGAGCACGGTTAAGGTTGTCCGCGAACCAGCTGTAGCCACTACCGCTGCTGGTGATGCGGTCGATTAGGGAGACAAGAGTGCCGCTGATGAAGTTGCCCATGCCGATCACGCTATAGTAGAGTGCCATGCCCAGGCTGCGTAGCTCACTTGGCATTTGGTCGTAGAAGAATTCCTGCATCCCGACTTCCGCAAACACACCTGCGACCCCAATCAAAACATATTGTGGCACCAGCCACGCCCAGCACATCGGCACCGTCGCCTCCGGGTCGTCCACTATGCCGTGCTCCCGTGCCGTCTCAAGGCGACGTGCTTCCACCAATGCCGCCGCCGACATCGAAGCCAGGGTCAGCGCCATGCCCGTGCCCACACGTTGCAGCAGCGTCAGCCCCGACAGGGTGCCCGTGGTGCGCTGCAGCGCCGGCACCAGCACACGGTCATATATGGGGACAAACAATAGGATTGATGCAGGCCCCAATGTTTGCAGCGCCGCCGGCGGTAGCTCCAGGCCTCCAAAGATGCGGCGGTCCAGGGTGCGGCCCTGCTTGTTAAAGAGCGTCATGACTTGTGCAAATGCCACACCATAAGCCAGGCACGCCACCCAAATCGACAACAACCGCAACACAGCACGTGCGTCCTCCTTCTTGGTTGCAATGTCTTTGGCTTCTAGCTGGCATTCTATTTTTGTACCAAGCATTGAGCTTGAAGTGGCATTGTCATGTTGGACTAGCACAGCGAGGCTACGAGCAAGGAGCACGAAGGGGCTATCCGTGCCGTGAGTGGCATCATAGAGGCGATATGTAGGGGTTCCGAGGAGGAAGACAACGAAGGCACATAGCATGAGGGCACAGAGCATGCCAAATCCAATTCCCCATCCAAGGTTCTCCTGGATGTAGCTGACTACACCAACAGAAATGGTGATACCTATAGCCAAGGAGAAGTACCACCAGTTGAACAAGGAGCTGCGGGCGGCGCACTCCCTAGGGCGGTCGGGATCGAACTGGTCAGCAGCAAAGGCCAGTGCACATGGATTGTCTGCACCCTGCGCAATGGCAATTATATAGAGGGAGGCATAGAAGAAGGCCACCTGCAGCGACAAGGGATGGGAAGAGGTGTCGTCGGGTAATGATGGATGATGTGTCGAGAGCACCGATGATAGAGTGATCATGGCATATCCCTGCACATGTACAATTTTTAGTTGTCAGTGTTTGCTTAATGGTCAAATGATAAATAACAAATTTAAACTACAAGAAACATTTTTTACGTGTATATTTTGAACTTTTGAAGACGTGTTCAAAACCAGATTACTACAGAGGCAAAAATAACACGCCTTACTGATCGGCTTCTTAAAGGGTCATGCACTTTCTCATCCTTGATAACCCCCGCTGTTCCCAAGTGTGAGAAAATGACCAGATTTAAGTGAACTTATCTAATACTTGTGTTTATTTATTCCATGATTTTCATGCCTGAGAGAGACGTCCAAGATGCCAGGCTCATCGAACCCACTTTATATTGATGGCATGTCACAGATATTAGAAAATAATATTGTGGATTTTTAATATTCATACAATCATATCAGACCCACTTTAACTTTAAATTATATTTTGTCAAAACATTTGAAAACATATAACCTAACTTACAATAGAAATTATTTGTTTTCTATAGTTATTTTAGTAGTCATATTGAATTTACGTTGGAATGGATGGATAGAGTAGTCCCTTATATTTCACAAATCTTTGAAATGTTCTACATCATATTAATTTTCTAACTCTTCCAATTTCAAAATCTCATTTACAATATATCTAGGGTAATTTAATTATAGATATTTAGCAAATTCAATTAAGCTTTAATTCTAACCCTTTATCAACTATAAAATCTTAGAAATTGTGCTCCATATATTCAGGTTTGTGAGGTCCCGGAATCAATTTGGCAAGGCCAAGGGAGATAACTTCTTGCTATCTCATTAATCCCTCCCTCTCCATATATAATTAATGTAAAATGGCAAGCAACACTTGAGACTGCAATGGATTAATCTAGTGGACATGCTATGCAACTAATTACTACTACACAGAGTGGCCGTTTTTCATGCAAAACTAACTATTACATCCTAATATTAGCTAGTCGACCTTGATGGCCCTTTGGATTTGCAAACATGAAAGTAGGAAGTACTTCTTGATTAAAGAATGATTGTTTTGAATTATAACTATATTATCTACAATTTTGAAATTTAATGGCCTCAAATTCTTTTCACATGACCAACAGGTAAATGTCCTAATAACATACTAATATCATGAACCTAAAAAAAGTACTAATATCATGACTTCATTTGTACCCCCAAAACCACCTCTTGGTGTTACGCCTTCATGACAACCTCCATTCCACAACATTCCTCATTTGATGCCCCTTTCTCCACAACGGAAGTGATGATGCCTTCTTGCATATGAAAATTGACGCTAGCCATGGACTAGATGGTTTTCGCCTCAGTTTGTACAGAAAGTATTGGCACTCCATAAAACATGCAGTTCTCCCCTTGTTTTGGGACTTCCACAACTGGACTGCCCATATAGAATATTTCAAGAGAGCATATGATTCTTCTCGCAAGGGCAACAATGACAGGACTGCCAATAACTTTTGACCCATCTTTCTCCAAATTTTCCCGTCGCAAAGCCATTGCCATGCTTCTAACTGAAAGACTAAAACCTGTACCCCACCTCCTTGTTCACAATGATGAGACTGGATTCATCAATGTAAGGTCTACTGTAGAGAACTTTATTTATGCCCATATTTCTTAGCTGCTGTCACTCAAGAAAGGCACCCAATATGACCTTAAAAATCTATTCCCGTAAAGCTTTTGACTCCATCGTGTGGCACTCTCTTCTCCTCATTCCTACTCATAAGGGTTTCCTACCAGCCTTGTTCTCTTAGATTCACACACTACCCTCTTCTAGTAAAACTGTGGTCCTCCTAAGTGGTGTCCCTGAAATTGGATCAACTGCTAAAATGGACTAAGTCAAGGTGATCGGCTCTCCCCTTGCATCTCCTTCATTGTTGCAGAATTACTACAACATCAAATACTCAAAGACCACTCAGATGAACTTCTACATCACCTAATCGACCATAACTTACCCCTACCCCCCCCCCTCCAATACGCCGAAGGCCCGCTGATTCTAGCCCAATTCGATAGAGGCTGACAACCAGCTTAAGACCATCCTCGATGACTTTGCCAAAGCCATTGGTCCAGACTTGGCATTAATGTTCCACAAAACCACCGTCGTCCCATTCATAATAACCCCTACACCGTGATGGACATTGCCACTGTTTTTGTTTCACGGTCTCTTCCTTCCCACGGACCTACCTAGGTTTACAAGTTTCACCCATCAATGCCCCCTCCACTTTTCAGCCCATCGTCCACACAACAAAAAATTGGCCATCGAGGCATCAACAACGTGCTTCACAAAGATAACTGATTGTTCAGGATGTTCACTTTCAAACTGTTGCAAATGCCCAATCTCCGATAGGTGCAATGCTACCATAGCCGCTACTCCCACGTAGTTGATGATAAACACTCCACCCCCTTCCTCTGGATAACCATAAACAACCACATGGGCACCCTCCAACAAATCTCCTTTGCTCTTGCCAACAATGGTCTTGCCTCCTTCTTCCGGATAGATACTTGGCTCCTAAGCCAACCCTTTCTGGCGCCCCGGATATCTACTCCTACTCTACCCACATCACCACCCTAGTCTGATAGCTCAAGCAAAATGGGCTATTGTCCAACCTATGGATCTTCCTTCCAACATTTTCAGCCAAATTTTGACCATCTATATAAATTACACCACATGTTTTATATGCTATAAAAAGGATCCATATTATAAAGAGGATTCACTACATATAATTTTTGTGACATATAGTTTGTACTATATTTTTGGTTAACTTCATGGTCAAAGTTTTACACTAAATGGGTGCTTAATAAACCTGGACGAAGTGAGTATTATTATTATTTTAGATTTGTAGGAACTAACAGTCATTCCCCAACAAAAATATGGCCACTGCCCCTGCCATTGTTACTTGATTTTTTTTTTTGCGGGGATTGTTACTTGAGTATTACTTAAAGATAGTTCGTACAACTATTTTTCTTATATATATCGCAAGTACTCCGCATCAGGTCATAATATAACAAGTACATACATGATCCGTATCAGAAAAAATCCATATATTTGTTGTTCAACCTACCGTTAGTTGATGGCACATGAGCTTTTTTTTGGGAGTTGCATTATTGCATACTACGATTCAGGCAAGTCTCATCCGCGCAATCAAGTTTCAGATGTCTAGGTCGTTGCCAACGCCTACTGATGGTGCCGCACGTTGAAATGTATCGAAAGAATTAAATTAAGAAAAAATTACCATGACGTAGAGGATGCAGGCGAGGATGATGGACCGGTAGCGCCCCAGCCACGAGTCGGCGACGAAGGCGCCCAGCAGCGGCATCAGCGTGGCCGTTCCCGACCAGACATTCACGGCGGCAGCGGCAGCGGCGTTGGAGTGGCCCAGCGGCCCCGTCAGGTACGTGATCAAGTTCGCCGACACGCCGTAGTAGGAGAAAGCGCTGGCGACCTCCATCACTGCAGGCATGCCACCGGCCGGCCGGCCGGCCATGTTGATAGCAGATTGATGAGTTGTCGCCAATGAAAATCTTAGCTAGCTAGGACGGTCAGGTGCGTACGTACCGACGACAAAGAGGGCGGAGCGCCACCCGCCCGAGGTGCTGCCGTAGACGAAGCGGCCGCGGAAGTCGGAGACGCCGGCGAGCGGTGGCTCATCTTCCGTGTCCTCCCTAAGGAAGGGAGCCTCGGCGTCCACCATTCCCATCATGCTACACCTCTCAGCTGTACTCTCTCGGAGCTAATTAAGCTCCACCTCTCTCTGCAGAATCTTTAGGTTGTGTGTCCCTGTCAACACGAGACAAAAATCTTTGCCAGTTGTGTTGAAAAAATTCATTGCCAGCTGAGCTAATTAATACATGATGCATGATGCTTGTACGTTTGTTGGTTGGTACTGTACAACACTTCCGTTTCTTTCTTTCTATCTACGTATTTCCCATTGGAAGGGGAAAAGTCTAATTAAGTTATAAAAATGCATATGAAAAGTTAAGGTATTAGCTTCGCATCACCGCTAAGTTTTTTAACCTAGCACCTACTCTGTTGTTGCAAATATATATAAACATCTATGAGATCAAATTAGCTCCATCAGATCCATTGTTAAATATACTTTCATTAATGTTGTATATTAGATTTGGTCAAATATATAAATTTGGTCATTCTGATTCTTATAATAAAGATAATGAGTAGGAGCTTCTTCATGTGTAAATTGTAATAATACGACGAACATGCTCTTAAATAATTGTGTCGTGCAAAAACATCTCCACCAAACCCAAGAGATATGCATTGCTATCTTCATACCCTTTTACTGTTAATAGCATGAAAGTCTAGATTATGCTTGGCAAGAAATTTATCAATGCACCAATTCTAGGAAAAATTTCTCTCCCGCGCTCCTTTGCATTTTTAAGTTGTCGCCGAGCATCTTTATAAATAGTTTGATACTTTTGCAATCTGGTACGCAGCTCATACCAAGTGATCATATTCAAAACATAATTTGCACTTGTCTCATGCTCTTTAAGTCTACTGCCAAGATGTATCCAATCATCCTGCCCCTCATTTGTCAACTTGCCTTTACAACCAAATCAAAAGATTCTGTTGAGGTCCTTAGAATAGACAAGCCGATCCCTATCAAAATGCTTCCCATTTGACATAATCCTGATATAGAATAGTTCCAAAACTCTTCTAGAATATCTATCCATAGGACCTTTCAAATTTTAGAAGTCACTTTTAGTGCCCTTTTGTGCTAAAAAATGTCAATTTATTTGGAATCAAGACAACCCCAAATTCATGGATCAAATACATCAACATGAAAGAAACCACCAACATCCACAATAGGTGAAGTATCCAATTAACATCAATACTAGTTGTCCTGATGTTATCATCATTATTATCAATGTCGACGTTTGTGTTATCAATAAGTACTTCCTCAATCTAAACACTGTTTTTGCTCTCTGGCTATCCATCTCTAGGATCATTGTCAGCACTATAATGGGAGGACGCGTGTAATTATTTTATAATAAACCCATATGTGTCTCAGTTCTGAGATTGAGTTAAATTCTCTATTTCTTTCTTTATACTCATGCTTTTGGCAGCCCGATTCAATTTTGTAGTCCGAAAAGACATGACTATCTTGAAACATGTATACATAAAAGGAAAACAAAGGAATTAGCAACAAGCTATTGGCATAAATGAAAATTGCTAGGTGGAGAGTGCTCTGCGGAACGTATGGATTGATGATCAACAACTCATAGAAGTAATCACGTTGAACTGTGCATGATTGAATTGAATCGGATCGCCGTATTGGAGAAATGAGACGAGCCGACGCAGTGCTCAACATGACTCATCCTGATCGTCTAGTGTCATCCATGGGCTGGGTGCTGGATGGCGCTCCAGCAATGGAGGGGAAACTCTATCATGATCCATGTTGGGTGATGGGTGGTAGCTTTGCAGTCGAGTTGGCGTGGTGACTATATCTCTTCTCAAGCGAGACGATAGGGATGTCGTGCTTAAGTCATGGGTCTTTTGGACGGCACGCAACGATGCTAAGAAGTGCGCTAGAGTCTTGTTTGTGACATTTTGTAGGGCGATGTCAACTTAAGGAGACTAGAGCCGGCTTTTCACAGGGTTTTCCAGGTTTTTTTTGTTTTAAACCGTTTTTCTTCGTTACTTTCTCCATTTTCACTGTTTTTATTTTCTTTCCTTTTCTTTGGTTTTATTTATTTCTTTTCATGGTTCTCATTGGTTATTTTGTTTTATTTTTCCAATGTTTTGCTCCCTTTTTTTGTTTTTCACTTCTTTGGTTTTCTTTGTTTCTTTTGGTTTTCATTCTATATTTTTTTGCATATGTCAACAACTTTTGTAATACAAGTTTAACACTTTTTGAATACAAATTTAACAATTTTTTAATATGTGGTCAATATTTTTTCTATACACGTTTTTCAACATTTTTCAAAAGCTTGATGAACATTTTTAAAATACAAGATTAACATTTTTTGAATAGATGGTCAACATTTTTCCTTTGCTTTATTTTGTTTCTTTTTCAGTTTCATTTATCGTTATTCTTTCTATTTCTTTTCATTCTACATTCTTATATACATGATCTACATATTTTTAAAAATTGTTCTAAAAAATTCAAATACATGTTCGACATTTTTAAAATACATGTTCAACATATTTCAAATACTTGTTCAACATATTTATATACAATATCAACATTTTTTCAAGTACTTGTTCAACATTTTTTTCTAATACCTTTTCAATATTTTTCAAATACTTTTTCAACATTTTTTCAAATACATGTTCCACTTTTTTAAATAAATGATCAACATTTGTTCGTATACTTGTTCAACATTTTTCAAATACTTGCTCAACATTTCGCAAATACTTGTTCACCATCTTTTCAAATGTTTATTCAAATTTATAAAATTAATTCCTATTCCAAAAATGTTGAGCAAGTATTTGAAAAATATTTTTTCAATTTTGAAAAATGTTGAGCAAGTATTTGAAAAATATTTTTTCAATTTAGAAAATTTTTGAGCAAGTATTAACATTAGTTCCTATTCCAAAAATGTTGAGAAAGTATTTGATAAATTCATCCGTTGTTTCGCATTTTGTCTGTTGTTTTATAAAATTAGTTCCTATTCCAAAAAATGCCAGCCCATTTTGTGTGTTCTTTTTTCAGTCCGTTGTCTTTTGTTCGGGTTCGCTGAGTTTCGTGAGCTGTATTTAGTTCGTGGTTATCTTCTGTTTTTTTGTGTAGGTTTCTATTCCAGTTTTAGCCTCATATTTGTTTCATTTTCTTTTGGGCTTTTATTTCTTCAGCGGCTTTTATTGTTTCCTTTTCCTTTTCTTTTTTTGTCCTTTTTGTTTTTTCCTTGGTTTTCATTTGTCTGCACTGCTTTTCTCCAGGTCTCCTATTTTCCTTTTTCTCTTTAGTCTTCTTTTGTTTCTTTCTTTTATATTAAACTAGATGAATGCCCGTGCGTTGCACGAGAGCACATACATTCTAGTTGCTCATTTCTATTCATGTTGAACATACACCTTTAAGTTCTAATGCACTTCAGGTGACATTTTCAACCTTTCTACCGCCAAATCAGTTTTATTTTCTTATTCTTGTTCATCCTCCCCACCGTCTCCACCTACAAATCCAGGCTCGCCACCTCCATCGACATGGCTTGTTCTTTGAGTCACAAATACCATTCTTCAAAATAAATCAAAAGGCCCATTATACCCAGCATGTAAGGAAAAAGGGATATTTGGGTTTGTCTAAATATCACATGTATATAACGAAAAAGTTCATCAACTAACCATCAATGGTTGCATGTTTATCTAATTCCTATAAAGAGAACACAAACTATCATGTTAGCTTTCATCTAAGGTATCAACATTATTCATTTCATGAAAATATATTATTACACACCATGATTTTATTTGAAGGAAAAAAAATATAATTTTGAACACACATTAAAGCGTGTGTTTTACTCGCTTTTCAGCATAGGGAGTAAAGAAGAACACAATTAGTCCATGGTGACGAAGTAGTAAAAAGTAGTTTTGCTCTATTACATGACATGCAATCATTAGAAGTAAACTACGGATTGACATCACCTCCGTTGCCTTTGAGCCACTGGAAAAGAAGGCGCCCAATACTGATGGACCTAAGGAGCCAATCTCAGGCTAGCTAATCTGATGATCATATGCTTATGATACTACTCAAACAGAAAACATTTGTATACAGAAATGAGAAATGTAACTCAGTGGAGGAGCTACAAACAAAAAGCTGGGTGGGCCAAGCTAAAGGACAATACCAATTCTGAACCATTTATATACTACTCCTTCTGTAAACTAATATAAGACGTTTTAGATTAGTGATCTAAAATTTCTTATATTAGTTTATAGAGGTAGTATTACAGTAGATATAATCAGTACTCGGTGCATTATTTAATAACCAGCCTTCCATGGTTGATGGCTACATACACTGAACTGTAAACACAATTGAGTGAACTGTTTATGCTATCAACTAAAAACTTTTGTTAAACAATTGTGCCTTTTCATAATCTGTAAGCAACAAGATTACCGAACAAGATCTTCCATAATTTATTTATGGTAACACAGAAAAATATAGAAATTGGGAATGAATCAAAAAAATTACCTGTGGACATGATCAGATTCAGAGGAGTGTGTTGTTGGCTCGCCGCTGCTAGCTGCGTGCGTTTGCGCTCCATGGAACTGAAATGTCAAGCCTAAGCCTAATTGTGGTGTGACTAAATGCCCCCCCCCCTCTTTCCCTAGCATTTACCTTGTTTCGGCGGCTCCACCACCTCCATAGCATGCTTGTAAGCAGTACTCTTTGATCTTCCGGCAGGTCTGGTACTAATTGTACTACTTCTTTCGCATCCATGTGGATATAGTCCTAGCTCTAAACTTCTCCATAGTTTCTTCACTTCCTTGCATCTTATGAAGGGGGGCTGTCCTTATCTAATCTTTTGCAGCACACACACATCATGTCAAAATATTCTTGTACGCTTCAGGGAGAGTCTCAAAGGTAAGCTATTATGGATTAGCCTCTACAAGAACTGCCGCGACGATGTTGATTGGTATCTCCCAGTTTCTTTTCTTAGCGACGCTCGTTACCGAGTTGTCACTTGTTGCGGGGGATAATGACATGGGTAGACGAACCTGCAAGGCTGCAAAGGGCGAGATTGCTTGGAAATTCAAATGGAATCAGCAGCACCTACTCCCAAGTGAAAATGAGCTGGACGTTGGTCAGGTAGAGGTTGATGTAGGTGTAGGTGACCTCGTCGCCATCGGCGCCCTACCGGAGTAGCTCCTTGCCGTATCGCGAGTTGCCGCACCCCACCTCAACGACCCACCGGATGCAGCACAACAAGCAACATATATGTTCAGAAATCAAGAGTCCATCATGATTGACCTCAAGAATGGGGGAAGAGGCAGGGGAGCATGTACTGGGAGGGAGAGGGGAGAAGAACGGGACGCGGCTGGCGGCCGCATCGACTCCATGTCCGCCTAACGATACGAGCCCGGCTGCGCGGCCTAGGGAGGACAAGAACTCTCGCCCACCCCCTCCTCGACGCCGCAAAATAGGTCTGGGCGGCAGGGCGAATCCTTGGGTCTCGCGGAACGGTGACATTGGAGCGTCGCTGGCGGGAGGTCGAGGACGGGGAGCGCGCGTCCTCCCGGTTCGCCAGATCGGGGAGCTTGGCGGCGGCCAGATCACAGGTGGGGATAGGGCAGGGGAATCAATTGGCCTCGGTTTTTTTTAGGAGTGGTTTCCATGTGGAAAACCAAACGCAGGGAGGACTGAAGAAAAATCAATCGCGCGCGGTGGGGGAGGGCTTGACGAAACTAACGACGTAAGAGGGGAGACGGAACCTTACGGTTCTTTTAGGTAGTAGAGATTTATTTTTCGTAGATTGTTTTTGCTCCATTCTTATTTTTTATCAGTTTTCTTCGGGTTTTTTTTTCTGTTTTTCTTAATTATTCTTTGTTTCCTCATGTATCTTCAGGGCTTTCTCGGGTTTTCTGTTTTTTCTAACATGTTTTTCTTTCTTTTTTTGTTTCTTTGGTGTTCAAAGTTTTTATTTGCTTTTCCATCAACACAATTTATATTTTCCGTACACATTTGCACATTTTATACATACATGAGGAACATTTTCAGTATATATCAAGAACATTTTCTAATACATGTTAAAAATTTTCTAAATAAAATATTAAAAAATTATACGTGACCAATATTTTTCATAATTTGTAATTTTATTCAATGTTTTTAATACAAGTTCTGCATTTTTCATATACACAAGGAACATTTTGTACATGATTAACATTTGCGGAATGATGATTAACATTTTTGAATTAATTTTGTTTGAGGACTACTTTTTCCTGAAAATTTTACATTTTTTGTATCCATTAGTAACATTTTTAATGCACGTTCGACAATTTTGTAATATATGATTATCATTATTTTATACATGGTCTACATTTTTAAAAAATTATATTTTTATGTTCAATTTTTGGAATATATATTCTAACTTTTGGTATACATTAGGAACCATTTTTTACACATTTAACATTTTTTAAACAACTGTTTTAAAAGGATATATTTTGAATGTCTACTCTTTTCCATACACATTATACATTTTCTGTGTACATAGGGAGCACATTTTTATGCATGTTAAAATGTCTCGAAATAAATGATTTACATTTTTCAAAAAATTATTTTTATATCTAATTTTTCCCATAGACATTGTAAATTTTTTGTCGGATACATTTTTTCTATACATATTAAATATTTTTCAAATGCATGATCAACTTTGTTCGAAAATGTATGTAAAATATATATTTGTAATGTTTAAAATATTTGGAATTATATTTTTTCCTGGCACTAGACTCCCGCGCGCCTGGGCTGGCCTCGTATAGCGCTTGCTTCAGCTGAGGCTAGCTTCGAACTAACCTGGAGCGAGGTATAGACGCGTCCGCAGTATATCACCCGCTGTGAGCGTTAAATGGCGATCACGTACATACTTGGAGCGGTCTGGGCCATTAATTGTGCGACGTGTGCTCACGAGGAGGCTGGTTTTACTAGGATTTGTTTTTCATTTTTCATATTTTTTCTATAGTCTGTTGTCAATTTTCAATTACTATACTTTTTTCCTTTCTATTTTTCCCAATTTTATCAAAATTAATACAAATTTACCAAATATGCTAATGGTTGATGTTTTTTTTTACAAAATACTTGAAATTTTAATGTTCGGAATTACAACTGTTGTTCAAAATTTCAAGAGATTGTTCGTAAATTTTAAATATTGTTAATAGTTTTTAAAATCTTTGTTCGGGGTTTCCGAAATTGTTCAATTATTTCAAAAGAGGTTCATTTTTCAGTTCATGGACATTTTTTTAATTCAGGAATTTTTTTTCAAACTGGCGACCATTTTTGTCAAATTTGCAAAAACATTTTTGAAAATTAATTTATTTCATTATTATTTCTAAAATTCTCCATGTATATTTTTTTAATTCGTGTTTTCTGAATCTTTCATTTTTTTTCAATTTGAACAAATGGATTCCTGGGCATTTCTCGTATTTGAGGACCTTTATTGATTTTACAAACTTCATTTAAATCATGAACTTTTTTAGTTCAGGAAATCGGTTCAAATTTGCGAGTTATTTGTTTTACATTATCACTATTGGAAACAGAGAATTTGCCATCAGACAGCTCTTTGTCGTCAACTTGCGGACGACAAAAAGTTCTTTACCTTCTGCTTCCAAAAAACGGACGACAAAGAAAGGGCTGACGGCAAAGACCCTATTTGCCATTAACCAGTTCTTTGTCGTCGGCTGGCCGACGGCAAAGAAACTTTGCCCTCCGCTAGCCCCCCTCTTTGCCGTCCGCGAGCTGACCGCAAAGAACGTGCCCACTAACGGCCTCTAACGGCCACCCCTCCCTCTATCCCCGGCCCACACCTTTTTCATCCCCTCTCACCAACCGCGCGCCCCCGCGCCCGCATCGCCCCACCACCCATCCTGCCCCAGAGCCCCCCGTCCCGTCGTCCCGTCGCCCCTGGCGTCCCCCGCCCAGCACCGCCGCCGCCCCGCCACCCTCTCTGCCCCGGAGCCCCCCCCCCCCCCCCCCGCTCCCACCATCCCGTCGCCCCTGCCGCCCCGCCGCCTGGTGCCCCCCTCCCTAGCCGGCCCGTCCCCACGCCGCCCCGTCGCCCCGTCACCCTCGATCCCCGTTGCAGCCGCAGCCCGGGCACAGCCGACGCGCGGTGCCACCCGCCCCCACGCGCCCTGCACCGGAACCCCGCCCCACCCTCCTCCTCCACCGCCGCTCGATCGCCACCGCCGCCCCGCCCCCTCCTCCACGGCTGCCCGTCGCCACCGCTGCCCTCTCTCCTTTTTTTCTTCTTTTTTCTGTTTTTTAGATTTACTTTAGTTTAGGCTTAGTTTAGTTTAATTTTAGTTAGGTTGATGGCAAAAATAATAATGCTATGTTACTCATCTTTTGATTTCAATGTGCAGTTGTTTCGTCGCTGCGAGGGTCTGGTGTTCGACGAGCTCCACCCTGCGTTCGTGGGTGAGCACAAATGACATCTCCTCTCCCCCCTTTAATTATTTGCTCTATTCCGGCCTTCGTGCCGATGACACTAGCTAGGTAACTACATTCGCTGTACTAGTATGTGTCTCCCGTCCAAAAGGGTTGCATCGATAAATATGCATTCAGTTGCATATTTATCACAGTAAATCATTCGGATTGTCCAGCAATTTCCACGGACAGTCCGAGTATGTGTAGATTGAGTATGTTCTCCATGCTCTACCCCATTTCGAGACAAAATTTTGTCAGCGCCTCCCTGTTGTTCTCCGGATGCATATTCTCTCGGCTTTTTGCCGAGACGTGTATCAGGAGAACAGCGGGGAGGTGCTGCCGAAATTTTTTCTCGGAACTGGGTAGAGCATGGAGAACATGCTCAATCTACACATACTCGGGTGGGGTTATGACCTATCTTTACCTATTAGAGTGTAGGTTTCATGGACGTAATAACATTGACAAACTAGATTAACTGATGAATATACATGCTGAATTATTTCCTGTCCAGTAGATAAGCAAGATGAGTGATCGTGCGTCGATGTACACCGGTCGCACTAGTTAGAAAGAGATTCCTAATGAATGGTTAAAAAAACCAATGGGTTTGTGAAAGCCGCATTTGCAAATGGCCAAAGGAAAAACTGGTGCCCCTGTGTCCGGTGCAACAATTGGGAAAAGAGGACAACGGATGAAATGGGCCAACACCTGCAGAAGAGTGCTTTTACGCCCGGTTATATGGTGTGGACATTTCATGGTGAGTCTGCCCAACGTGCCAGAGCTGTGGTGGTTCGTCGTCGCACCAACGAGCATGCATGGTACCGGGATGGAAGACATGGTGCAAAACTTTGATGATGCTCGGATTCGGACGAAGAGATGGAGGAATCTACAAAGGCCTTCAATGAATTGTTGGAGTCTTCAAAACGTCATCTTCACGAGCACACTGAGCTTTGTCACCTGGATGCCATCTCACAAATAATGGCTCTGAAGGCTCAATTCAACTTGGGCAGAGAATGCTACGACGCGATGATGACAGTATTTGGACGCTTTCTAACCAAAGGCCATGTACTGCCTCCAAACATGTACTAGTCAGACAAAATCCTCCGTGCTCTTAAGATGCCCTATGAGAAGATACATGCCTGTGAGAAAGGATATGCCTTATTTAGGCTTGAGTATGCGTACTTGAACTATTGTCTCATTTGCAAGTCCTCCAGGTATATTATGTTAGACAATGGTATGGGTGAGAAGACGCGGACCAAAATCCCGGTTAATGTTCTTCAATATATGCCAATCGTACCAAGACTTCAATGTATTTTCATCGTTGAAGAGACGGCCAGACAGATGACATGGCATAAAATGGGCAAAAAACTGATCTAGATGCAGATGGGAGTCTGATGATGGTACACACATTGGATGATGAAGCGTGGAATCGCTTTGATGCATTATATGCGAAAAAAGCGGCAGATCCAAGGCATCCTCGAGTCGGCATCAGCACGGATGGGTTCAGTGTGTTTGGTCTGATGGCAACCCAATACAGTTGTTGCCCCATATTTATCTTTCCACTCAATCTCCCCCCCGGACAGATATGCAAAGAAAAAACATTTTCCTGAGGTTAATAATTCCAGGGCCGAACTATCCGGGGAAGAATATGAATGTGTACATGCAACCACTTAAGGATGAATTGCAAGAAGCTTGTGATAATGGGTTCAAGACATACCACGCCTTTAACAAACAGAACTTCATAATGCGTGTCTGGTACATGTACTTGACGCATGACTTGCCGGCGTATGCGCTATTCGTTGGATGGTGTGTGCATGGAAGGTTCCCGTGCCCCACATGCAAGGCAGCTCTTGAGTTTCGTTGGCTGCAGGCGGGTCGCAATTTTTCTTGCTTCGACTTGCATAGACAGTTCATGGATCCTCTCCATAAGTTCAGGAAAGACAAGAAGAACTTCATGAAAGGTAGAGTTGTCAAAAACTCTGCACCACCTCCGTTGACAGGCCAAGAGACCCTGGATCAGTTAAACGCTCTCGGGCCAGATCCAGAGCGTCCAGGGTATTTCAAGGGGTATAATTCGAAACACGCCTGGACTCACAAGACATGATTGTGGGATCTGCCTTACTTCAAAGACCTCCTTTGCCCACACAACATCGATGTGATGCACACTGAAAAGAATATCGCTGAGGCACTTTTTGGTACATTGTTCAGCATAAAGGGGAAGTCAAAGGATAATACTAAGGCTAGAGTCGATCAGGAGGCGCTATGTCATAGACCTTTAAAAAAACATGCAAGAACCGAAAGGAAAGCAGAACTGGACAAAGCCAAAGGCATGGTTCAATCTTGAAAGGCCAGCTATGAGGGAAATTATCTTGTGGGTGAAAATGCAGTTGATGTTCCCCGATGGGTATGCAACGAATCTAAAGAGGGGTGCGAGTCTTTGACAAATTAAAAATATTTGGTCTCAAGAGTCATGATTGGCACATATGGATTGAGCGGATAATGTCGGTGATGTTGTGTGGCTTCATCCCTGAGGATGAATGGCTAGCACTGGCAGAGTTGAGCTATTTCTTCCGTGTTCTTTGTGCAAAAGAACTATCGCCTGCGTGCTAGAAGAAATGGAAGAGTTGGCGCCGAAGTTGATCTGCAAGTCAGAGAAGATCTTTCCACCGGGCTTCTTTAATCCAATGCAACACTTGATTTTGCATCACCTGGCCGAGGGAAGATTGGGGTGGGCGTGCACAATCGTTGGTGCTACGCAACTGAAAGGATGCCGAAGACGCTCCGAGCAAAATGTAAAAATAAACATAGAATTGAAGCATCAATGGCCGAGGCATTAATTACTGAGGAGGCGGCAAACTTCGTGACAAAACACTACGAAGCCAAAATAATGTCATTTTCATAATCCGAAGCCTCGGCACAATGCTGGCGACCATAAAAAAGGTGGGTCCAACCTTAGCCTATTCAAAGGGAATCTCGCACCAGCCGGTGAATCGAAACCAATATCATTGGATGTCGAAGAATGGCAGACCATTTCGTTGTATATCTTCACCAACCTAACAGAAGTGCGGTCGTACATCCATTAAGTTCTTGCGGTACATTGTTTTACAACTTCTAATTCCTTTGAACTGCTCTTATTCCATGATATTTTTTGATACAGTCGATACATCACCAGATTCTCTGATGGAGCGGTGATCCAAAAGGAATCCATCAAAGACTATGAGCTTCTGGTAAAGCAAGGAGGCGGCTTCCCCGGTTTCATCTCTTGGTTCAAACAAATGGTAATTTCCATTAGACCATTCCCATTTCTCCGTCTAATTTGCGGCTAATGCAACAATCGTTTCGTATTTAACTTGTAGGCTAATTCAGAGTCTATGGATGCCGAATTGAGACAAGTCGCTAATGGTTTTGACTTTAAGGTCTGTTCATTTGAGAAATACGACATCAACGGGTATCGCTTTCGTACCTACGGCAAAGAGCTATCTATGGCCGACCGAAAGTCTACAAATTATTGTGTCTCTGCTATTGGCGATGGAGGTATCGAGTATTATGGGAGAGTTGAAGCAATTTATGAACTTATATTCTATGGTCAAAATGCACCAAACGTCGTAGCCTTCAAATGTTACTGGTTCCAGCCGAAGGAGACTAGAAGGACTCATGAACATATACGGCTAGTCTAAATCAAACAAAGCACCCATTTAGATGTTCCCGATGTATATATTATGGCTCAACAGGCGACCCAAGTTTTCTGTCTACCGTGGGCCTGCCAAACTGATCCAAATCTGAACGATTGGGATGTCGTTTATGAAGTGCCGCCACGTGTTAGTCCACCTCCCCCCAATGAAGAGGATTATGAACCTCACATTAACCCAGCCACATATGAAGGTAAATTCTTTCAAGAAACACGTCTTTCCAAAAAACACTTCAAGAAATGCTCTACTTCACACCAGAACATTGAAGTAGACAGCGATAGTGAACCCGACTTCACCCCTGAGCCTGAAGAAGAAGAGCCCGAACAAGAAAAGGCTACTGCTGCGGATGACTTGTCAATGCTTGACTAATTACGTAAAGGTGGCCTTCCACATGTTGATGCCGCTCAAACCGATGAGCACTTCATTGATGATAGTGATGATGATGATGCATTTATTGATCCCACAACATTTATTGAACCCGACGATCAAGATTATTATTAGGTATACAATTTTTTTATGTTGTACTTGATTTATATGATTGTATGATTTATATAGTTACTTATATAATTTTATTACGTTGTATGATTGTTTGTTATACATAGTGCCATGGTCTTGATATCCGTCCCCGTAGGCCCTCACCCGGTTTATGATTCAGATGTGGTATATTCTCTTTTATAACTATTTGTTGCATTTCACATTTATGACAATTATGGCGATCAAGTTGACATAGAGATATTTTTATCTAGGATATATGTGAACCGGAAATTGCAACCGACCCTCTTGTCGAGAAGTTAAATTTAGTTGAAAAAGAAAATGAGTATTTGAAAGAAAAAATTAAAAGAATTGAAGAATAGAATATGAAATTGGAGTTGTATGTTGCCGATGTCGTCGACGATCACAAGATGAAGATGAATGCAATGTGCTTGAAGATGGATGCAATGCGCTTGAAGATTAAGAAGATTAGAAAATATGCCATTGGTATTGAGGCTTGGTATCATTATGTCGTTGGATCAATTGTTATCTTAGTTGCGATCTTCATCGTATTTGTTGTGATGAGGGTAAGTTTTCTCTAGTGTTTGGTTAACAAATGCATACTTAGCTTATTTTCCTCCTAAATGGCATAATTACCTAAGTTAGATAAAAAATGAGCTATACTTATAGTAAGCTAAGTTGGCTAAAAAATGGCATAATTACGTATGTTAGCTCTAAAATGACACAAATAAGGAATACGAAGAAGAAAAACAAGAAAGAGGAGAAAATGAAAGAATAGAAGAAGAAAGAGATGAAAAGGAAAGAATAAAAGAAGAAGAATGAGAATGAGGAGGAAAGGGATAAAAAGATAGAAGAGAAGAAGAAAGATGAGAAAAGAAGAAGAAGAAAATTCTTCTTCTTATTCTTCTTCTTCTTCTTCTTCTTCTTCTTCTAGTCTTCTCTTCTTCTTCTTTCTTCTTCTAGTCTTCTTCTTCTTCTTCTTCTTCTTCTTCTTCTTCTAGTCTTCTCTTCTTCTTCTTTCTTCTTCTAGTCTTCTTCTTCTTCTTCTTCTTCTTCTTCTTCTAACTTTCTTACTCCAATTTTTGTAGGTTTGATTCACTTCATGGAAGCAGCATTGATGGACTACTAATGTTTAGTTCTTGTTTTCATTTGTATTGAGAACAATGTGAAACTATGTATGTATATATGGATGAACTCCATGAAACTATGTATGCATTGGATCTTTTAATACCCTATGTGTTCTGTTGCATTGATGAACTGCTAGATGTTTGATACATGGGCTATGTTTGATATAGAAACTATATATATCATATATATCTTTTGAAAATGCGGGGATATAACAGAAAACAAAAAAACAACACCAATACAGGCACTTTGCCGTCTGCCGCCGACGGTGTAGAAGCCACGTGGCAGCAACCTGTGCAACCTGGGAGCTGACCCATTTGGTCAGTTTGCCGTCCATGTCAGACGACAAATGGCTGGGTCTGCTGACGCGTCTGCTGGCGTCACAAAGCAGATGGCAAAGGGTTGTGTAGCTTTGTCGTCAGCTGACGGACGGCAAAGGCTGCCATTAGCCACCTAACATGGCTAACACATGGTTTTTGCCGTCCATTTCTTTGCCGTCCGCCACTGCCGTTAGCAGAAATGCAGAATGGCGAGCACTGCAATCAGTTGATTGATTTCTACGAGAAATCAGTCAGGTTGACTATCGTCTGATTAGTCTGAACTATGCCGTTGGATCCTTTGAAATCGGTCAACGGATCACTAAAGCAATGGTCACTTCTTCCTCTTTTCATACCACAACAACCGAGCAGCTAGCAATCATCCTCCACCCCTCGTAGCAGCAGGGTCGCAAAGTTTGCCTCTAACATCGTCTCCGTCGTCTCCAGCAGTATGCTATCACAGCATGGCCACCATTGTGTTCCTCTCCATGTATGATGGCCTCACAGCATGGCTGATGTGGCGGCCGTCGCTACGCAGCACGTCCGCTTTTGCAGTCGTTGCCGTCGTTATTGTAGAACTGCATTGTAGCATGGCTCATATTGCGGAACTACCTCGCAGCATGGTCGTGTTGTGATCGCCGCCATGCAGCATGGCTGCTGTTGTATTCTCTCTGCGCAACACGATTACTTTTGCACAACTGCCTTGCACCATAGCCTCCATCGTAGAACTGCCTCGCAGCATGGTCATTGTTGCGGTTGTCACCATGGAAGTGAAAGAGGGAGTAGAGATTGGATGCGGAGAGGAAAAGTGGAACGAATGGAAAAGAGTAGACAATGTGAAGCTTCTGGAGATAACGTTTGGGTCAGGGCATCTCCAAAGCTGACCCGCAAGTGACTTTGGTATATGTTCCTTCTTATGTCCGGACGTGGTCCGCGGACAAGATGCCGGGGAGAGCCATCCAAAGCTATTTATAGATTAATCCAGTTGGGAGGAGAGTTAGTAGAGAGGGACCATGCATGTGGTGAGATTTACGGTGTGATGTTGGATTGGGAGGCGAGAGAGGAGAGGGGCAACATGCATGTGAAGAGAGAGAAAAGAGAGGACGGCCATGCAGAGACTTTTAGTCGATCAGATGAATGTTCGGACTCCGGTAAGGCCCCACATTTGTTTTTAGGACTGCTGAGTGGACATATACTTGTCCCTTTAATGGTAAAAGTGGTCCGAACACTATGATCTGAAGATATAATAGAGGTTTAAAGGGCCGTGTTGAAGATGCCCTTGTGCAGCTGAGTGGGGTGAGCGAAACATGTGGGGAATGAGCGTGTGTGGTTAACATGATCCAGCGGCTGCGTGGGCGGCCAAACACTTCACGTGATCAACCGGTTGTAAGAGAAAAAACATCGGCCGAGCTCGTGCTCAACCGGTTGTTCCCGAGTCTTTTCTAAAAAGAATAACCGCTGCTTTGCCTACAGAAAAAGTTCACACTCCATCAGGCTACTAGTTTTGCCGAGGGGAGTAACTTTGTAGGGGAAACACGTAGAATGATCACAAAGTACATTTTTCATATTGGTACAATTTTGATAGAGGAAAACGTACACTTGTGCTCCAAAGTGCATAATATCTCCAAATGCATTGTCAGCACGAACACTTAGATAATCTCACGGTACGGTTGCTTAAAATGGGCTTTACTTACCTGAATCTTCTTTGTTAACCTTTTTTTCACAAATAAAAGTTGTGTCGGAGCCCTGCCATATAGTCTCAAGTTTTTTTTTACATATTTCAATTCAAACCTGTAAAAAATTAAAATGAAACATGTTCCATAAAATATGAAACAGACATAATCTGAGATGCCACATGACTTTTTTCGATAAATGTGACCATCGCCAACGTTGTGATATAACTTTACTAGCAAGTAGCAACTCGACGGGGTGGCAAAGTCAGAAATCTGGATCAATCATCCTGACATCCATTGTCAGAAATTAAGAATACAACAACATGGGTACTCATCCAATTGTAGAGGCACACTCTTACTGGAGGCTCTTGTGCTTGTAGACATACGAGATGGTGAAGCGGATATAAAGCACAAGCTCGATGGCGCTGAGGCCAGCAAGTAGCCAGTAGAAGTAGTCAAGATGCGCACGGTTGAGGTTGTCTGAAGACCAACTATCCCCGCCACCGCTGCTGGTGACACGGTCAATGAGGGAGATCAGAGCGCCACTGATGAAGCCACCAATGCCCATCACACTAAAGTAAAGTGCCAAGCCAAGGCTACGCAACTCGCTTGGCATCTGGTCATAGAAGAACTCCTGCATCCCAACCATTGCGAACACGTCGGCCACCCCGATCATCACATACTGCGGCACTAGCCACACCCAACTCATCGGCACCGTTGCTCCGGCGTCATCCACTAGGCCATACTCATGTGCCGTCTCTAGCCGTCGGGCTTCCACCTATGCGGCCACACACACAGTGGCTAGTGACATAACCATGCCGGTGCCCACACGTTGCAGTGGTGTTAGCCCTGAAGGATTGCCTGTCATGCAGCGTAGTGCTGGCACCAACAAACGGTCGTATATGGGCACGAACAACAAGATGGCTGCTGGTCCGAATGTCTGCAACGCGGCTGGCGGCAGCTCTAGACTGGCAAAGAGGTGGCGATCCAAGGTGCGGCCTTGCTTGTTAAAAAATGTCATAATTTGTGCAAACACAACACCATACGCCAGACACGCCATCCAGATAGGCAGCAGCCGTAGCACGCTACGCTCCTCCTCTGACTTGGTCATGTCATCTTCATCTTTTGGATGGTGTTGTCTTGTTGTGCCAAAGGAGAAGCTCGAGCTCCTGATAAGTGTGGCAATGTTGTGGGCGAGGCAGGTGAAGGGACTTTGGGAACCTGGGGTTGGCGCATAGAGGCGGTAGCTGGGGCTACCGAGGAGGAAAACAACGAAGGAACTGATCATGATGACACATAGAGATCCAAATCCAATTCCCCAACCAAGGTTCTCCTGGATGTAGCTGACTAAGGCGACGGCAACGGCGATACCAATGGCTATTGAGAAGTACCACCAATTGAAGAAGGAGCAACGGGCAGCGCACTCTCGGGGGTGGTCGGGGTCGAATTGATCGGCAGCAAAGGCCAGGCCACAGGGTTTATCAGCGCCCTGCGCAATGGCGATGAGGTAGAGGGAGATGTAGAAGAAGGCCACCTTCATCGATGAAGGGTGGGAAGCGTAGTGGTTGTCGAGAGATGACGCTTCTTGTGTTGGGATTGTTGATGCCAGAGTAATCATGCCATAACCCTACATATGTGAAATGCATGTGTTACCAAACATACTAGAAGGTGGCACAAATAAATTGAAAAAAAAAAGTTTGATTATGGTACATCTATGTCAATTAAAAATATATAGCTATACCTTTTCAAGCTAAATGCATATGACAAACTATCAGAAGTACTTCGTCCTTTTTAGAACACCCTTAATACTTATTATAGATGAAGAGCTAGATAATTCCTATGCTTGTGCCTGCCTGTCTTTTTTCGGGGAGGAATAGGAGGTAATTTAACAAACTTGTAAGGTAAAAGAGATAGACAATATATACATTTCACCATCATTGATAACCCTTGTGTCCAAATATAAAATGGAGTGTATTTGAAATGGATGAAGAGTAGTTTAGTTAAAGTTGTTTAAAGTTAATTATTAGCACTATAACTTGTACAATAACTGAATTTAGAATTTAATTGGTTTAAGTGACAAAAATAAGTAAAATTAAATTCCTTAAGCATCTTTAGCTTTCCTTTAGTTCGACTATAATAAATTCAGAAACACTAAGCTCTAAAAACAGGTACCCCCTATTTGAAATTAATGTGTGATATTACATTTTATATAGATAAGTGAAGAATTCATACATCTGATAAGTTGTTCAACCTTTCATTAATTATATAGTGAGAATATACATGATCCACAAACCAAATATTCTAAATTCCTGTACAATCAAACCTCCAGATCATTGTCAACGACGATGTACCAACCTAGAGATACCCTTACCACTCAAGCACGTTATCTAGCTGTTCGGGCATGTTTAATTAAAGAATTCATACATTTGATTTGATAAGATGTTCAGGATGTCATTAATAATAGTTATACAATATAATTAACGGACACATGCATGATCCACAAATACCTCCAGTTCACAGTCAACCTTGACATTGAATCTTTGCATTACCACTCGGGCTAGAGGACGTATTCTAGATGTTTGAACAGAATAGTTATATAATTAACGAACACATGCATGATCCACAACCACCTCCAGATCACAGTCAACCTTGAGATTGCATATTTGCATTACCACTCGGGCCACAAGACGTGCTCTAGCCGTTTGAAGGTTTGATCAGAACAGTTATATAATTACAGAACACATGCATGATCCACAACAACCTCCAGATCAGAGTCAACCTTGAGATTGCATATTTGCATTACAACTTGGGCTAGAAGATTTTCTAACCGTTTGATCATATCGATTTATAGTTTTAAGCAACAAGTTTTTCATGTGTCAAGGTCGTTGCGTGCTCTAAGACCTCTCCCAATGCAAAGGTGCTTAGATGAGGTGCTAAGTGCATTAAATACCTTAGCAACTCAAGTCCCCAATGCATAGGTGCTTAACTTGTTGTTGCTAAGCACACTTTATTTAATGAGTTAGCACCTAAAGTCTTTCATGCATTGGCCAAATTGTTTCATTTAAGTGGTTTGTCTAGGTTCTCGTGCTTGGCATTGGTTCTTCCTGGGGTCACCAAAGTACCCTCTCCCCTCCTTAAATGTTGTGCCATGTCATTTTTTTGCTTATGTGGCATGCTTAGCACATGTCCACGGTGGAGCACTGGGAAGGGCCTAATTGACTGTGCTGGTGCATTGTAGAGAGACAGATTATGGGCTGTGCAATCGCGATGTATTGATCGGTGCACCAGGCACGTATATATAAGTACAGAGGTGGGCCACAACCTCAACTATACAGGGAAAACAGGAGGTGGGCCCTACACACACATATACACGTACACAATATACTCAACACCCCCCCCCCCGCAGTCGAAGCGGCGCCAGTGACGCAGAGACTGGAACGAAACTCCTCAAAGGTGGAAGTCGGCAGTCCCTTTGTCATCACATCAGCGAACTGCTGAGCAGTCGGCACATGGAGAACCCGCATGCGTCCAAGAGCCACCTGCTCGCGCACGAAGTGAATGTCCAGCTCGATGTGTTTCGTCCGACGATGATGAACGGGGTTGGCGGAGAGGTACACCGCAGAAACGTTGTCGCAGTAGACAACCGTAGCCTGGGAGACATCGTGATGTAGCTCCTGAAGTAACTGTCGAAGCCAGGTGCACTCGGCGACAGCGTTGGCCACAGCTCGGTACTCAGCCTCGGCGCTGGAGCGCGAAACCGTGGGTTGTCGCTTGGACGACCACGAGACGAGGGAAGGACCAAGGTAGACGCAGTAGCCAGAGGTGGACCGGCGAGTGTCGGGGCAGCCAGCCCAGTCTGCATCGGAGTAAGCCACCATCTCCAAAGAAGTGGACGCCATGAGTGTCAACCCAAGGGACATCGTGCCGCGGATGTAGCGAAGGATCCGCTTCACGAGAGTCCAGTGAGAGTCACGAGGGGCGTGCATGTGGAGACACACCTGCTGGACAGCATACTGAAGATCCGGTCTGGTGAGAGTCAAGTACTGAAGAGCGCCGACAATAGACCGGTAGAATGGAGCATCCGACGCAGGCGAACCCTCAAGAGCAGAAACCTTGGCCTTCGTGTCAACAGGAGTAGCAACCGGATGGCAGTTGAGCATGCCAGCGCGCTCAAGAAGCTCATGGGCATACTTCTGTTGATGAAGAAAGAAGCCGTCCGGGCGCCGAACAACCTCAATGCCAAGGAAGTAATGGAGAGCACCCAAGTCCTTGATAGCGAACTCGTCACGCAGCCGTAGAGTGATCTGCTGAAGAACGGCTGCGGAGGAGGCTGTCAGGATGATGTCGTCGACGTAGAGCAGCAAATATGCAGTCGTGTCACCGTGGCGATAGACAAACAGTGAGGCGTCCGAGCGAGTGACGCTGAAGCCCAGTGTCTGAAGAAACCCGGCGATCCGCTGGTACCAGGCGCGGGGTGCCTGCTTGAGCCCGTAAAGAGAGCGCGACAGCAGGCACACATGGCCGGGCAATGAGGCGTCGACGAAACCGGTGGGTTGCTCACAAAACACCTGCTCCTCAAGATGGCCGTGGAGGAAGGCGTTGGAGACATCCATCTGGTGAACGGGCCAGCCGCGAGAGATGGCGAGCTGGAGGACAGTGCGGATCGTGCCCGGCTTGACAACCGGGGCAAACGTCTCCGTGAAATCGACTCCAGCGCGCTGGCGGAAACCGCGGACCACCCAGCGAGCCTTGTAGCGCTCAAGTGAACCGTCTGAGCGGGTCTTATGACGGAAGACCCACTTGCCGGTGATGACGTTGGCGCGAGGAGGCCGGGGCACCAGAGTCCAGGTGCGGTTCCGCTGGAGAGCGTCAAACTCTTCCTGCATCGCCGCAAGCCAGTGAGGATCACGTAGGGCGGCGCGGGCGGACGCATGAATGGGTGACGGCTCCGCGGCAGAGGCGGCGAGGACGTACTCGTCACGCGAGTACCGGAGGCTCGGGCAGTGAATGCCGGCGCGAGCACGGGTGACAGGGCCGGACGGGGCCACCGGGGCCGGCGAGGCGGCCGGCGAGGAGGCCGGCGTCACCGCCGGTGTCGAGGCCGGCGTCGCAGCCGGCGAGGAGGCGCCCGACCCCGCGGCGCCCGAGTCGGCCGGCGAGGCGGCCGGCGAGGCGGCCGGCGGCGAGGCCGGCGAGGCGGCTGGCGGCGAGGCCGTCGAGCGGCCGGTGAGGCGGCCGGTGAAGCGGCCGGCGACGGAGCCGGCGAGGAGGTGCCCGACCCCGCGGCGCCCGAGTCGGGGGCGGCGGGTGAAGGTGGGGCGCCGGCCGTGGAGGGCGCCGGCAGTAGGGCCCGTGGACCGCCAAAGCCCGGAGGCGGTCCACGAACCAGGCGTGCTCGTCCACCTGACGAGGTCGTCGAGGGGCCGCCGGTGGCCGGCGGTGACGAGACGACGAGGGGTGCCTGCTGCTGAAACGGGAAGACCATCTCATCAAAGTAAACGTGTCGGGAGGTGAAAACACGGTGAGAGACTGGATCGTAGCAGCGGTAGCCCTTAGTGTTAGGTGGGTAGCCGAGAAAGATGCAGGCGACGGAGCGGGGTGCGAGCTTATGAGGCGCAGTGGCAGCGATGCTAGGGTAGCACAGGCAGCCAAAAATGCGAAGCCCTTCATAAGAGGGGGGGTGCACCGAATAGAAGGTGGTGAGGTGTAAAGTTCCCGCCAGTACGACATGGTCGGATGTTTATGAGGAGGGAAGCGGTGGCTAGAGCGTCAGGCCAAAAGCACGGGGGCACATTGGCGTGAAAGAGAAGAGTCCGAACGCAGTCATTAAGAGTGCGAAGGATGCGCTCAGCACGACCGTTCTGCTGCGAGGTGTACGGGCAAGTGAGGCGAAAGATCGTGCCATGTGTGGCGAGAAGATCGCGGACAGCGGTGTTGTCAAACTCCTTCCCGTTGTCTGTCTGCAACACAAGAATGGGCCGGCCAAACTGCGTGCGGACATAAGAGTAGAAACCGACAAGAGTGGAGATAACGTCCGACTTGCGGCGCAACGGGAAGGTCCACACATAATGCAAAAAATCATCAAGGATGACAAGGTAATAAAGAAAGCCCGTATTACTTGCAACAGGAGATGTCCAAACATCACTATGAATCAACTCAAACGGGTACGATGCAACAAAGGAAGAAGCCCTAAACGGAAGGCGAGCATGTTTGCCAAGGCGGCATGCATGACATGAGTGATCCTCGTTCTTATTACACGTGAAAGAAAAACTCCGAAGTATGTGGCGAAGGGTGGCATGATTAGGATGACCCAAGCGAGCGTGCCAGAGATCCACTCCGGTGGCGAGAGCGACAGGGGCGGCGGAAGTGGTGGAGGCGGCGGAGTGAACCGGGTAGAGCTCGTCGGGGCTGTCACATCGGTGGAGCACCATCCGCGTGCGAGCGTCCTTAACAGAAAACCCACATTCGTCAAATTCAACGGTCACCGGATTTTCACGTGTAAGAGAACGAACGGAAACAAGATTTTTAATAAGATCAGGAGAAACAAGAATATTAGACATGGATATAGGAGTGGAGTTAGACAGAAAATATGTATGTCCAATATGGGTGATAGGAAGAGAGGAACCGTCACCGACGGTGATGCGGTTGGAGGTGTGGACAGGGTGAGCAGTATGGAGGTTACCGGGGTACGCCGCCATATGAGCGGTGGCGCCACTGTCCATGTACCAATCGCCGCCGCCGGTGTAGCTGGACGGGGAGGGGGCGGTGTGGAGAGCCGCCAGGAGAGCCGGGTCCCACGGCGCCGGCGGAAGGGGCGGCGCAGACGTCAGGGGCAGCAGCGGCGGCTGCTGCCCGTAGGGTGCCGCATAGGGCTGCGGCGTGGCGTAATACGCCTGGTGTGACGGAGGCCGAGTGCCGAGAAGACCCGGAGTGGGAGCCCGTGGAACCGGCATGGAGTAGGCGTGGACGACGCCGGTCCACGGGTTCTGACCGGCGTACCACGGGGCCGCCGGCTGAGGAGCCGGCTGCTGCTGGCGTGGCACTCCTCCCTGAGCACCGCGACCCCCGCCGCCACCTCCCTGCTTGCGGCCACCCCGGCGGCCGCCGCGACGGCCTCCTCCATTGGCCGCCGGCTGTGGCGGCGGGAAGGGGGCGGGTGGGGCGGGCGGGAAGCCCGGCGGGAAGGCGGGCGCCGCCTGGGGGGGCGGCGTTGGGCGGGACTGTGGCGGGGCCGAACCCCCGCGGGTGCCTGCAACAAGGGCGGTGTGGGTGGCGCGCGTCCGGGCCGCCCGCATCCGGCGTTCCTCCAGCTTGAGGTACGCGACCACCTTGCCAAAGGTGGGCTCCGGGATGAGGGTGAGGTTGGAGGCTGCGTTCCCGAAGTCCTCGTTGAGGCCGCCGGAGAGGGTGCTGATGAGGAGCTCGTCGCCAATCTTCTCCCCCAGATCACGGAGCTCATCGGCGAGCTTCTTGAGGCGCATGCAAAAATCATCGATGGACGAGTCAAGTTGCTGGCACCCGTAAAACTCACCATAGAGGAGGACCTTGCGCTGCAGCCGATTGTCGGTGAAGAGGCTGTTGAGCTTGGTCCAGACCGCATGGGCGTCGTCCTCGTCGTTCACCACGGTGTGGAAGATGTCGCTGGAGATGGTGAGGTAGAACCAGCGGATGATGGTGGCGTCGAGGATCATCCACTCCTCGTCGTGGATCATGAGCGCGGAGTCCACGGTGCCGTCCACGTGGCCGTGAAGGAGGTACTCACGGAACACGAGCGAAAAATACCGCTTCCACGCGGAGTAGGAGGCGGTGGTGTGGTCAAGCTTGACCGGGACGCGCTCATGGATATTGAGGTCGCGGACGAGGGTGACATCGGGACCGGCGAACGGGTTGGAGACGGTGGAGGAGGAGGAACTCATGGTGGCGGCGAGATCGGGTGAGTGGCGCGGCGTGGGTTTACAGAGAGGAGGAGGCGCGGCGCGAGTCGGGAGGAGGGAGGGAGGGGGCGGCGCGGGAGGGGGAGGTGGGGGCGGCGCGGGTGGGAGGGAGGCAGAGAGGAGGCGGAAGCGGTGGAGCGGCGGCGGCGGCCTCGGACGGGAGGCAGCGGCGGCGGCGAGCGGGGCGGGTGGGGAGCGGCGGCGGTACCAGGCGGCGGCGGCGGCCGAAGGGAGGGTGGCGGCGGCGGCGGCCGGTGACGGCAGCGGCGGGAGGCGGCGGCGGCGGCGGCGCGGAGGCGCGGCGGCGGCGGCGGCGGCGGCTAGGGTTAGGACCTTACTGCGATAGATACCATGTAGAGAGACAGATTATGGGCTGTGCAATCGCGATGTATTGATCGGTGCACCAGGCACGTATATATAAGTACAGAGGTGGGCCACAACCTCAACTATACAGGGAAAACAGGAGGTGGGCCCTACACACATATACACGTACACAATATACTCAACATGCATGAATTCTAAGCTCAAACTACGAGAAGCTTAACAAGCTGGCAAGACTGGCTAGCTATCATAAAACCAACAATTATAACAAAACTAAGAGAAGCTTAGCCATAAAAAGTGAATCTATAATTACCAGGGCGTAGAGGGTGCTGGCGAGTATGATGGACCGGTAGCGCCCCAGCCACGAGTCGGCCACGAAGGCGCCCAGCAGAGGCATGAGGCTCGCCGTCCCCGACCAGATGTTCACGGCGGCCGCCGCGGAGGCGTTGGAGTGGCCCAACGGCCCTGTCAGATACGTGATAAGGTTCGCCGACACGCCGTAGTTGGCGAAAGTGCTGGCGAGCTCCATCACTGCATGCATTCCGCATGGCATAGTAATCAGTTGTCGATCGCCAATAAAATGCTTAGGTAGGGCAGTGCCTGCACGTGTACGTACCGACGACGAAGAGGGCGGCGCGCCATCCGCCGGAGGTGTTGCGGTAGACTGGGCGGCCGCGGAAGTCGGAGACGCCGGCGAGCGGCAGGCCATCCTCGTCCACGCCGGAAAGAAAGGGCACCTCGGTGTCCATCTCGCAATGCCTATCGATCGGTGTCAATGGGAGACGGGCGCTTGCTTCAAGTGTCCTGGTTTGCACATGGGTCATCTATATAGATATGTGCCAGCTGAGCTTGCGTTGCTGGCTTGCTGCTTGCAGAATACTTCATTTTCTGAGAAGGAAGGAACCATAGTTTGGGTGGCTGTCTAGTAAAGTTGGATGCAACCCATCATGGATCAAAACTTGGATTGACGTTCCCTATGTTTCATCATCGGTGTTTACTTTCTTTCAACGGGACAGGATAGAAGTAGATAATGCCTTCGTCAATCTTAAAACACCGCGATTACAATCTTAGATAGACCCCAGTGTGGTGTGATTGTGGCCGTGTGGTGATGCATCTAATCTACACAAGGTGTGGTGTGAGTGTGATCTTTTGCGCGCATCTACGTTGTCCTTGGTGTTTCTAAAAAAAACAAGTCGATTATCTTTCATACGCTGACGCTCCATCCCTTGCAGTACCTTGTTTTTTCTTTAGTGAAGAAAAAACAGTATTAGCTCGGCCTTCATGCCGCGGGTATGCAAAGTTTCACCGACATCTTAATAATTCAGCTCAAGCGGATATGATGGGACAGGTTTTCCCACTTAGGCTCATTGTTCAACAACAGAAAAGTCACCTCAAATATTCACCTGAGGTGCAGGCTGATTAAACCTGATTTATAAGTGCATTTTATCTTCGAGTGCATTGTCATCATGAATACGTAGAGAGCCCCGTAGGGTTACTTATGCCACTTGCTAATGTGTTGCTTCTTTACCGATAGCTTTTTCCTACTAAGAAAATTAATTAAGCACAAGTTTATTACAAAGCCAAGTGCCACCCAGCAGAAAAACTAAAACGTAAATAGGTATCATAAACCAACCAAAGATACATATTCTTCAACTACCACATAAGTGACCACAGTCCAGTGGAGTAACAAAAATGTTTGCTGATCATCCACTACATCGAATAATCGATGCATAAATACATCCACCGCTAATTTCAGGTTGTCACTCTGCACGGTCTCTTTTGTCCTTGTAGACGTAGGATCTGGCGAAATAGATGTAGAGCACAAGCTCGGTGGCGCTGAGGCCGGCGAGCACCCAGTAGAAATAGTCAAGGTGGGCGCGATTGAGGTTATCAGAAAACCAGCTGTCGCCACCATCGCTACGGGTGATGCGGTCAATGAGTGAAATGAGAGCGCCACTGATGAAGCCACCAACGCCAATCACACTGCAGTAGAGCGCTATCCCAAGGCTACGAAGCTCTTTAGGCATCTGGTCATAGAAGAACTCCTGCATCCCGACTATCACGAACACATCCGCCACCCCAACCATCATGTACTGTGGCACTAGCCATGCCCAGCTCATCGGCACCGTCGCACCGCCATCGTCAACCAGTTTGTGCTGACGTGCCGTCTCTAGCCTCCGAGCCTCCACCAACGCCGCCACACACATGGTGGCTAGCGACACAGCCATGCCCGTGCCTATTCGTTGCAGCAACGTTAGTCCTGATGGGATGCCTGTCACGAAACGCAATGCCGGCACTAGAACACGGTCATAGAAAGGCACGAACAACAGGACGGCTGCTGGCCAGAACGTTTGCAACGTGGCTGGCGGCAGCTCTAGGCCGCCAAAGATATGACGATCAAGGGTACGACCCTGCTTGTTAAAGAGTGTAGTTATTTGCGCGAACACCACGCCAAATGCTAGGCATGCAAACCAGATTGGCAATAGCCTTAGCATGCCGTGTGCCTCCTCCAGGTTGGTTTCGGGATCTTCATCTTCATACTGGTGTATTTTAGTGCGGAAGAAGAAGCTTGAGTTCTTTGCAAGAGCAATGAAACTACGGCCGAGATGGGCAAAGGGGCTAGCCGAGCCAGCAATGGACACGTGGAGGCGGTAGGTAGGAATGCCAAGGAGGAAGACGACGAAGGCGCAAATCATTACGGTGCATAGAATGCCAAAACCAATTCCCCAACCAAAATTCTCTTGGATGTAGCTTACGACATTAATGGCCAGACCTATACCAACGGCTATGGAAAAGTGCCACCAATTGAAGAAGGAGCTGCGAGCTGCGCATTCGCTAGGGTTGTCAGGGTCAAATTGATCGGCGGTAAAGGAAAGGCCACAAGGCTTGTCAGCACCCTGTGCGAAGGCGATGAGATAGAGGGAGACATAGAAGAAGGCCACCTGCAACGACAAAGGACGTGAAGGGGAGTCGTTGTCGAGGATTGGTGATGGTTGATGAGCAAGGAGCGTGGATGCTAGAGTGATCATGCCGTAACCCTGCACATATAGGAGTAGTTTTGACTTGTGAGTGTTTGTGCAATTAATGTTCTAGTGGCAATCCTTAATGTGTAATGCACCTGTCATCAAAAATACTAAAAGCTAGCAGTAATAATCTGAAACAATATTGATTAAGGTACACCTGCTTTAATTTTTTTTTAACATTGCCACGCATTTTGGAGCAAATGTCTAATAATGAACTTTTGAGAAATAATTCAACTTATATTAATAGAGCATGGAATTAATATTATCTAGAAATGTGGATCTTATAAGGGTTGTAAATAGTGTGAGTATTGTGAAACTAAGATGTGATGTTTAGTTGGATGGCTAGGGGGAACTAAGTAGATCAGCTAATAACGTCCCCTGTGTCGCTCCCGTGCAGGCGACACGGGCGACACCCCCAAAAAACCACCCCTCCTCTCGGTCGCCCCGGAGGAAGCTATAGGGCGAAGCCGATGTGGTCGACGGGGACCTTGCTCGCGTCGAGGGGGTGTCCTTGGGCACGATAGAGTCTCCCCCGGCAACAGCGGCAGCGGCAATATTTTGGGTGGCTGCTCGGTTCCGACAAGTCAGGCCGGTGGCCTGCCTCCTCGTCTGTGTGTTATACTGCTGCCGCTCGAGCATGGTGCTGGTGTGTGGGGTGGGCTAGTGCGGCGTGAGTCGCCTGACGGCGGGCAGGCCGCTGCCTTTTCCGTCAGATTTGGCGCCTGGAGCCGCGGGCTGTGGGTAGCGCAGGGCCGGTGTCCTCTATTGTGGCGGCGATGGTGTTGGCTTGGTGGAGGCAGCGGTGTGGTGGCGGGCCTTGTGCTCTTATCGCATCATGACAATGTTCTTCTTGATCGATCCTCCTCGATATGGCCGTCGACGTGTTCCAGAACTACTGCCAAAGACCTTGCCCAAGGATATCTGGATAGGATAGTACCCGGTTGTGCGCGTCCATATCAGCCTACGTGGCTCCAGAAGGGCGTGGCACAAAGCTCTGTTATTTGTTGACACCATGGGACATGTCGACATCTCAATTTCCATGGCACAAATAGCGGTGGAGAAAGTCTTGATGGCTGAGATGGGAGGATCAGTATGGTGGAGGGGACCTTGAAGGTGAGGAGTCAGGCAAGTGTTTGAAAGCTTTCAGTAGCAGTAGTGTCAAGTGGGGGCGACAGCACTGGATAGTTTCTTTTTTGTGTGGTTCTCCTCAAGTGTTGAGTCGTGACTTTCACGATGAAAACCTAAGGTTTGGCCTTCACTCGTTGTGCCTGGCAATTACCGTGTTGAAGGTATTGTTTTGAGAGCTCGGTCTTTCTCCAGGGTGAAAACCTATGATCTTGGATCGGGCGAAGAAGGCGCTTGTGCACTGTTTCCTTCTTGAAGGCGTCACTTTTGGAGACCTTTTATGTTTTTCAGGTGTTGTCTTTGGCGGTAGTTTGTGTGCTGCTGCTGAGAGGAGTTAATCACTCTGGCGAGGCCTTTGTTTCTTTTTTTCTTTTTGGGCAATATGCATCCTGAATGTCTTTGTGACATCATGTTGGTGCAGAGCCTAGGTGCAATTGGTATTTTTAAGATAAAATATATTCACTCTTTTTTTTTCAAAAATCGAATCCTAATTGTGCTGACTCTTGTCCACAAAGAAATAAAATTTAGGAAGTTACGCTTTGACAACTTTGAGCAAGTTTACAGAAAAATTACCTACATCTATGCCACTAGATAATATCATCGGATACATCATGACACATACTTCCATATTATGTTTATTTGGTATTATTAAAATGTTAATATTTTTCTTAATAAACTTGGCAAATCCTATTAGATTTGACTTTGAGAAAATGTGTAAACACTATGTTATGAAATGGTGGGAGTAGTAGTTAAGGAGAAATCTAACGAAAAATATGAGAGGGGAGATTAATTTCCTAAATAATTACCAGGACGTAGAGGGTGCAGGCGAGGATGATGGACCAGTAGCGGCCTAGCCAGGAGTCGGCGACAAAGGCGCCCAGCAGTGGCAAGAGCCTGGCCGTCCCCGCCCAGACGTTCACAGCCGCAGCCGCCTCTGCGTTGGAGTGACCGAGCGGTCCCGTCAAGTACGTGATCAGGTTAGCCGACACGCCGTAGTAGGCGAAGCTGCCGGCGCCCTCCACCACTACATATGCATCGCTATCTCGTTAGCATTTTTTGATAATGGATGCTATTATTTAATTAAAAATATCGCATCAAGTGAATACAAAACATAATGCCTCTTCATGATTAGGATGCGCATAGCCAACAAGGAAAAGGAAAATTTAAAGGACCTTTGGTGTCAAGCGAGACCGGCGACCCAGGGAAGCAAAACATCCACAACAACCCATTCATTGACAACACCCGAATGATGAGCTCCGTGTGGGTTTATCCACAGTAATGACTTTATCAAGGAAACGGTGCACGAATGCCATCCTCGTAGGATCCAACCGCCTAAGCTAGACCATGGGTTCTCACCCAAAAGAGAAAGGCCGAGTAAGCTTCAGCCAATGCCTCCGACAAGGGAACGTAAACCGCCAATTAATGCCATGTCACTTACAACCATAGATGGCCAAACCTATGGCTTTCACCTTGAAACTCGAGACCTTGAAGAGCATCACAATAAACAAAGTCCCCTGTGTTGTCAGCACCAACTTGCCTGAGAAGAGGTACAGATTGGCATGGAAATCGCGGAACAGAGTGAACTGCACACACATCGAGCATTTCCTGAGACGCCAAATCTGCGGATCAAGACAAGGAGCGTGCTAACAACTACAGCGGCATGAGTCACACCGGACCATCACTGGAACATGACGGATGTCCAGCGGATACACATACACTCGATCATGTGGGAGGAAGGCATGGGGTGCCTATTAACGTGAAGCCGGACGTCCAAGTCGTGTGCATCCCCACTGAGCATCCGCCGCCTCCGGCTCCATAGGATGCCCCACCGCTTATATCCATGCCGATGGTGACCACCAGAAGTACGCCAAATGCACAGTCAAACTAGCCAAGAAAAACGTGCACACCTCCTCCGCGGTCATACCAGTCGGGAACAAGACAAGGGATGTCGTGGGGCAGCTATCCGTCACCGGATCAAACCGGAGGAGATCCGTGGCCACCTAACCAATGTCCAATGCCAGAACGAGACACCGCGTGAGTTACCACCCAAAGACCACCAGCGGTGGCATGCGGCGTGCCTCCCAAAGGCCACTTAATGGATCGGAACTGCACTTAGCCATTGGCTGCCGCATCAGAATTTTTGTCCAAAATGACCAACGAAATTGACAAAAAAGACTAGCTCTAGATGAAATTGACAGAAAAGACCACCCCAGCCATGACGGCAGGCGCGCCAGCCGACGCGTGGCACGTGCCGCACGGGCTGAGGCGGCAGCACCTGCCGCCACAAAGCCAGGCGGCAGCCCACGAGTAACAGCCAGCTACACCCACGACGGAACGGAGCACTGCAAGGTGGGCCTTGCCGCCTTGTGGTGTGGCGGCAGGACTGTTCCTGCCTAGTGCGCGGTTTGTGTTTCCTTATTTCACTACGACTGCCTGATTGATTACACTGTTTCTTGTCAGCCGTCGTACTTGCACTGGCATGACCCGGCCACTTCACCAACCAACACGTAATGAATGATCCATATCAACTAGACGTGTCGGGGCCATCCAAAAATAATCAGGTGCGGCCGGCCGGCCGGCCTCATAGTGACGCGCCCTGCAGTAAACCACTCCATAGCATCCATATTATATAGACAGTACGGACAAACGCAGCAGGCAGGAGCAGTCATGCCGCCTCACCACCAGGCGGCAAGGCCCACCTGCAGTGCTCCGTTCCGTCGCAGGCGTGGTTGGCTGTTACTCGTAGGCTGCCGCCTGGCTTTTTGGTGGCAGGTGCTGCCGCCTAAGCCCGTTGCGGCATGTGCCACGCGTCGGCAGGTGCGCCTGCCGCCACGGCTGGGATGGTTTTTTTTTGTCAATTTCATCTAGAGCTCGTCATTTTTGTCAATTTCGTCGGGCAGGTGGTCCTTCTGGATCGAGCACCTCCGGAGCTCCACCACAAGGCGTTGGATCCGCTAGGCCCGATTCGCGCCACCACCGGACGCGCCACAGCAGCCCCACATATCGCCGGCGCCACAACCAGCCACTAGACGGCCGCCACACGCCCGTTCTATCGGCGCGCTAGGAGCCACCAAGGCACACAAGCCGCGCCGACCGCGGCGAGATCCGGCGGCAACATGCTGGCCACGCTAGTTCGGAAGCCACCAGGAACCGGGCCGTTTGTGCAAGATCTGGCCAAGACCACCCCAACGCGCGAGGAGCAGAGCACTCTGCCGGCGTCCGACCAGGACGAGCTGCCGCACGCGAGGTTAGCCACCACGAGCGTGAACCTCGCTGTGCGAATCCGTGTGCCGCAGCAAGGGAGAGGCGGAGGAGGAGGGAACCGCTAGGGGCGGCGGCTCACGAGCCGTTTTTTCCTTCTACGGTACATACTTAGCTAAGTTGATCTAGTAAAATATTCTTATCCGTTAGCTGTAGGAGATGCAGTGAGTGCATACCGGCGACGAAGATGGCGGAGCGCCACCCGCCGGATGTGGCGTGGTAGACGGGGCGGCCGCGGAAGTCGGAGACGCCGGCCAGCGGCTCCTCCCTGGCCTCGAGAAAAGGAGCCTCGGCGTCCACCATTGCCATCTCCTGCTAGCTTTGCTTGCTTGCTCATGGCTTGTTGGGTGGGCGTATATATTTCTACTATTATCTTGAAGACACTTTCTTCCCCTGTCATCATCGCTTAGAGTTAATAAAAGCTTGCTTAATTAGCTGCTCAGAGAGACGTCCGCATAAACTAATTAATGTCTGCGTCAATGCGGGCACGTTGGATCACGTGGGTTAAGCACCAACGTGACGTGATAAACACCAAGAGACGGATCACTATTAACATGAAGACTTAGCCCATGTACGTACATCATCACGATTCACGAATGAAAAATGCAACCATGACGTACGAGCCTATGACGCCGGGAGAGGCAGGAGCCTGTGACGTACTTGACTACGCACGCTGCACTCAGCCACGCACTGAGTGAGGCAGATATCGCTAATCTCTTCCACAGTTCGTTCGACTCTGCGTCTCCATGCAGCGATTGGAATCAGATCCCTCCATCGCGCCGCCAACGCCCACCGAGAAGCGGAGAAGGGAGGGGGACGCCGGGAGAGCCAGGAGCTGTTGCGCCAATCCATGGACATGCTGCCGGCAATGGACACACCGCGGATGAGCGGCAACAACACAAGTGGAAAAATCAGGTGGTCAGCTTGGTAAGCTATCAACAAAAAATTGCAATCACTGAACAACACAAGTGCAAAAGGTAATTTGTTTTCACATTAGATTTGTTCATTGCCTTTAAAACCAAACAACTCATGGAAGTACTACTAGTCATCGACTCGTGCTTCTGAATGGGCTAGGGATTTTTATATCTTAGGAAAGTTTTAGTTTATGCATAATATTTCTGTCAATCCATTTTCTGAATATCATTGATCTTCACTTCTTCACTATTAACCCATGCATTCGCATAGGGTATAGATGGTAGATATATTTAAATTGTTTAGAAGAACTGAAAAAAATCTTGGGCAGGTGATTTTTCCGACGTGGCGTCACCAGCTCAACTGTGCTGCACGCTTGAGGTCAAAACATAAGCAGCTATGGAAGGTAGCGGCACTTGTTTTACAATGGTCTGACAAACTAATCATCCTGCAAAGTGACTGTGCACGTTTTTTTTTATTTTTAGTAACGACCATGAAGGCTGATACATCGAGGAATTCCCCTGTTTTTTAAAGAAATCTAGAGTCTGAAAGGTATGCAAAATTTTATATTCTCTAAGATTATTAGAGAACAAAATAGGGTTGCAAATTATACGATAAATGTTTCACCTTGACTTATGCCCACTAAAACTGAGAATGGTTATTAAAAAACTGGGTGAAACGGTTCGGTTCTTGCTTTGGGTTTGATTGGTTCGGGTTTTATTGGGCTAAATCTTTTTTAGTTTGGTTTTGGTTTGGGTATGTGAAGAAACCAATTTGAGTATAGTTGGTTATGGGCTTAAACAGTTTGGTTATTAATGGCAATAAACTATGGGTCCAAACCGGTTTCTGGGCATTGGTTATGTGCAATAAGCAACGACGCATTAACAACGAGTATCTTTGATCCGCGTACATGCTGCGATGCACTATGTAATTCTGTATTATGGGGAAACACCACATGCAAATCGAATGTATTTGCTTGTGCTTCAGCTAAGCAATTGGTTTTAATACACTTGTCAGTGAGCTTTTCAGTCGTGGGCATTGTCTTTTTGACACTTGTTGTGTGTTGACCGTATCTCAACACTTTTTCCCAAACTATTGTAGATGCACTTATGCCTTTTCTATGTCATTTGCTTCTTGACATGTCGATTTGTGCAATCATATATACATTGAAGCAAACCCATAGTTATGTATTTGGTTTAAACCCACAGTTATGTATTGGGTTTAAATTGGTTTGGGTGGAAAAAAAATAGAGGGTTTAATTTTGGTTGGGCTGAAAATGGCATTAAACGGGTATGGTTCAATATGGTTTTGAGAGAGACATGTACGGGTATGGTTCAAGTATGGTTTAAGTATGAAACCATTCTCAGATTTATTGCACACTACTCATTATTTGTATGAAATTCAAAGTCGTGACTTGGTGCAACCTGTACCAAGTACCATGCCATACCATAGAACCGCACACGTGATAAGAATAATCTACAAGCTCATGGGATGAGGCCGTGGGTACGAAAAAGTTTCCACTGATATTGCAGTTGTCTCAATTTAGCCCAAGCAGTTATATAGTTGGGTAGGATTTCACCCTTGGGCTCATATATAGTGCGCTACCGTTCAGCAACGGAAAAGTCTCGTCGTAATGTAGAATGATAGACATGACAACACCTGGGTGTGCAGTCTAATAACAGCTTCTCCATAAGTTCATCTTAGCTTCACATGCATTAAAATCATGATTCATGAACATGTAGAGGGTATTGTAGGGTTATTTATGTTGTTTACAAATTGGTTGCTTCTTTACCTATAGTTTTTTCTTAGTAAAGGAAATGTTGTGTTGCCTTCCTGGCATACATTGTCAAGTTGTTACAAAGCCAAGTGCCAGAAAAACAATAAAATGAAATAGGTTTCTTAAACAACCAAAGATGCGTATTCTTCAAGTACCACATAAGTGACCAAAGGCCAATAGGGTGACAAACCGTTTGCAGATTATCCACTTCCAGTTCAAGGTTATCACTCTCAAAAGTCTCTCTTGTCCTTGTAGGTGTAGACTCTAGCGAAGCAGATGTAGAGCGCGAGCTCGGCCGCACTGAGGCCAGCAAGCAGCCAGTAGAAGTAGTCGAGGTGAGCGCGGTTGAGGTTGTCAGAGAACCAGCTATCACCACCGCCTTTGCGTGTGATGCGGTCAATGAGTGAGATGAGAGAGCCGCTGATGAAGCCGCCAATGCCAATCACACTGCAGTAGAGCGCTATGCCAAGGCTACGAAGCTCGCTAGGCATCTGGTCATAAAAGAACTCCTGCATCCCAACTATCACGAATACGTCGGCCACCCCAACCATCACGTACTGCGGCACCAGCCATGACCAGCTCATCGGGACCGTCGCCTTGGTGTCTTCAACCAGTTTATGCTCACGTGCCATCTCTAGCCTCCGGGTCTCCACCAATGCCGCCACGCACATCGCTGCAAGCGACACAGCCATGCCTGTGCCTACTCGTTGAAGTTGTGTCAGCCCAGATGGAGTACCCGTCAGACAACGAAGGGCCGGCACTAGAACACGGTCATAGAAGGGAACGAACAACAAGACAGATGCTGGCCAAAATGCCTGCAACATGGCCGGTGGCAGCTCTAGGCTACCAAAGATATGGCAATCTAGGGTGTGGCCCTGCTTGTTAAAAAGTGTCGTGATCTGCACGAACACCACACCATAAGCTAGACATGCAACCCAGATCGGCAGTAGACGTAAGACGCCGCGAGCCTCCTCCAAGTTGGTTGTGGCGTCTTCATCTTCATGCATGCGTCTTTTAGCATGGAAGGAGAAACCTGAGTTTCTGGCAAGCGTGATGAGACTACAACCGAGACGGATAAAGGGGCTGCCGGAGCCAATGATGGATGCGTGGAGGCGATATGTGAGAATACCAACGAGGAAGACGACAAAGGCGCAAATCATGACGGTGCAGAGCATGCCAAAACAAATTCCCCAACCAAGATTCTCCTGGATGTAGCTAACGACAATGATGGCGACAGCGATACCAATGGCTATGGAGAAGTGCCACCAATTGAAGAAGGAGCTGCGGGCGGCACACTCCCTGGGGTGGTCGGCGTCGAATTGATCGGCGGCAAAGGCAAGTCCACAAGGCTTGTCAGCACCCTGCGCGAGGGCAATGAGATAGAGGGAGATATAGAAGAAGGCCACCTGTGGTGACATAGGGTTAGAAGAAGAGTCGTTGTCGAGGGTCGATGATGGTCGCTGAGTCAGGAGTGTGGTTGCTAGAGTGATCATGCCATAACCCTGCATGTATATGAGTAGTTATTTCTTGTGAGTGTTTGTAGACAATATGGTCTAGTGCCACCAATTATATTGAAAGATAGCACACATAATCTGAAAGTACACCTATATATTCTGTAGCAAAATCTCCAAAAGAAATTTAGGGAAATAATTCAAGTGTTATTAATAAAGGAAGAGGAGAGCATGGAATTAATATTATCTAGAAATGTGGGTCTTTTACTAATATTGTGATTATTAATATGTACTCCCTCCGTCCGAAATTACTTGTCATCAAAATGAATAAAAAAGGATGTATCTAGAACTAAAATACATCTAGATACATCTCCTTTTATCCATTTTGATGACAAGTATTTTCGGGCGGAGGGATTAATACTTATTCTACAAAGTCCTCCACGCATTTACATTTAGTTGTATAGCTCGGGGGAAATAAGTTAAGCCATAATTGTACTACCTCCAGTCCACAAAATTATGATGTTTTGGGCATAGTGTTGTTCCAAAATTAAATCTTGAACCGTCAATTATTGTTTACAGTATGTGATCACTTGTGTTAGTGTGGTTGTACAAATTAGAAAATACTATTTGAGTACTACTTCAGTCTCCGCAGATAATTGATAGTTGCAAATTTTTAATAATAGGTGTACTTGATTTTTATTGTTTTGAATTATGACTCTATAATCAAAACATGAAGAAGAACGGTACATTTGAGAGATAACATATTTTGTATTTTCAATTATAGCAACATGACCAGTGTGGGCGCTCAACGGACTGTTCCGCGACAACAAGATAAACTGGTTTGTACTCCTCCTTACTCTAGTGTCGTTGATTATTGTCCTACTGTTTAAAACATCACAAGCATGCTCGCAAATGCCGGCACCCCTACCGACGACGAGGCCTCCTTCTTCAGTATCTTCCTGGCTCAACGAGCAGGTGGACAACAACATCTCCATCCTCATACCTTTTATGGACCCATTCCTGATGTTTGCTCGCAGACCCTCGCTGATGAATGTCAAGGAGATGAAGAAAAAACACCACCAGCACGCTCTTCACAAGTGCACCCGTCCGCGGTGAGTACATGGACATCGGCGCCTACTCGTACTTGGCATCCAAGTGTTATATACTCACCACCTGAGCGTGCGGGTCTATACTTGCCATTCAGGCCGTAGAGACGAATAAGCATCATTTTTACTGGTGAGTTGTTTGCGATTAATCTAGTTGTATCCTACATGTGCAATGTACAAGTGTCAACTGACATACCAAAATCTAGCACAAATAGTTTGAAACTATTTTGAAATACGGTGCGCATACATCCAAATGTAAAAATATACCGATATATATCTTGGAGCAAACGGCACAACTGTTATTCTGGAGAAATAATTTAATCCTTATGAAGAGGAGAGCATGCATGTAGGAGTAGTACGGATATTCTAGACCATATTATTCGAGGGGCAATCATTACTTAATTTTGGAACTAGAGTAGGTAAGATGTTCCCGCAAGAAAAAAAGAGTGGTGTTATTTCAGTGAGATTTAAGAGAATTTCATACTGTACACATTTTGAAGTAAGTTCAACCTATCATTAATTACACAACTAGCTCAACCTAGACACATCATCCACAGCAAAAATATTGTACACTTGGGTATCGTCGACGTATTCATTGGTTGAGTTGGGAGAAACTTACAAAACGTAAAAGCCAAAGAGGTATGGGATTCAAAGATCTTAAAGTTTTTAACCAGGCTCTCCTCGCTAGGCAAGCATGGCGACTTATTGCACATCCTGACAGCTTGTGCGCGAGAGGACTTAAGGCAAAATACTACCATGGGGCTGATCTACTAGACACGGCGTTTATTCATAATGCGTCGCCGGGCTGGCAGGGCATCATGCATGGTTTGAAACTCCTTAAAAAGGATGTATTTGGCGCATTTGCAACGGAAATAGTGTCCGCATTTGGAGAGACAATTGGATCCCGAGAGGAAACATGAAAGTAAACATAAATCCAACAAGCTCCCGAACTCGTTGGGTAGCAGACCTCATCGACCAGGAGAGTCATGCTTGGAAGGAAGATTACATCATGCGCATATTTACAAGCGAAGACGCAAATGATATTTTAAGTATCCGACTACCAAATTATGATGAAGAGGATTATATTGCTTGGCAGCCCGAAAAAAAGGGAATTTTCCGTTTCGTAGCGCATACCGGTTAGCCATGGACGAAAAGGATTCTGTGGTGATTGGGTCCAGCCACAATCCCCAAGGGGATCGCAATATTTGGAATGATATCTGGAAGATAAATGTACCCTCAAAAGTATGGACTTTTACATGGAGACTAGCAACAGAGTCACTGGCGGTTCAAACTAATAGATTTCATCGCATCCCATGCCTCACCCCAATTTGTAATGTATGTGGGGCCGATGATGAAACAGGCTTCCATATGGCACAACGATGCACATTTGCAAGGGCCCTGTGGCACGAACTCAAGGAGGTATGGAACCTACCCCCTACGCATGAAATAGAAATACTGGAAGGGATTGGGTCCTAATCCTACTATAAGGTGAGTGAAGATATGAAACAAAAATTTATGCTTTTTTGGTGGCGTGTTTGGCACCATAGAAATGACGCGATCTTCGTAAAAGGTAAAGCGAAAATTTCCCACTCTGCTCGTTTTTTGCAACACTACCTTGTAAACCTCCGCTTGATTGCGGACGGAACTTCTGAGATAGATCGAAAAGGGAAAAGTCCGATTGTTAAATTGCCATCTGTGCAACAACATGATAATACAAAGGAAAAAAGGATGGAAAAAGCCAGAGCTTTGCCATCTGTGCAACAACATGATAATACAAAGGAAAAAAGGATGGAAAAAGCCAGAGCTCGGATGGGCTAAGGTCAATGTTGATGGAAGTTTTTTGGAGGAAAGTAGGAGTGGAGCCTGGGGAGCTGTGATTCGAGACCATGATGGAAGAATTATCTTATCAGCTTGGGATTATATGCCGCGATGCAATGGAGCGGACTGCACGGAAGCCATGGCTTGCCTAGAAGGACTACGAAAGGCAATGTTAGGGACGGATCTACCCTTAATCATCAAGACGGATTGCAGCTCGGTGACAAAGGCGCTCATCCTCTCGTCTATTGATAGATCGGAGGTTGGAACAATTGCAAAGGAGTTTCAAGCCATGAAAGGGAACAGAGAAGTTAGAGTTTGCAAAGTAGATAGAAGGGAAAATAGGTTAGCTCATAGTCTTGCCCAGTTGGGTTGTAGATAGTTGCGTGGTGGGGTTATGCAAGGCACAGTGCCAACCTGCGTGTTGAGCGAGGCCTTGCACGATTGTACGAACTATGTTTTCTCTACTTAATTAATACAACTCTCTATTTCAAAAAAAAAAAGGAGAGCATGCAAGTAGGAGTAGTACGGATATTCTAGACCATATTATTCGAGGGGCAATCATTACTTAATTTTGGAACTAGAGTAGGTAAGATGTTCCCGCAAGAAAAAAAAGTGTGGTGTTATTTCAGTGAGATTTAAGAGAATTTCATACTGTGCACATTTTGAAGTAAGTTCAACCTATCATTAATTACACAACTAGCTCAACCTAGACACATCACCCGCAGCAAAAATATTGTACACTTGGGTATCGTCGACATGGATGTCACAGTGAAACGTACCAGCCTTGAGATCGACTTACAGAGTTACAGTTCCACTGATTGCGCTCAAGGACTAGATTTTAAAGCAATGAGTTTGACGTGACAAGGCCGTGATCTACTCTACTGTTGGGTGCTTGTGCGTTGCGTCAAAATTAAGATAAGTCTTAAGAAACCAACAGTTGGATGGATGACCACTGCAGGTAGTCCTTGTCAAACATGTATGTACCTGATCCTATGTTTAAAGAAACGGACGTGCTAAAACTCAGCTAGCTGAGTTTTTCTTAGGTCTCATTCACGGTCACCATCGTCCGATTTCGAAGGCGATTAGATTGGTGCTGTTGTCAATAGAATTTTCAAGCGCGGCCCATTATATGTTTTTCTTCATGCTTGTTGGATTACGGGCTTCGCTGCTGGTTGTTTCTTTTCTATGGACCGGGTTGCGTTTCTGCGTTTGTTGGGCTACGTCGCTGGTTAGTTTTTTCTTGTCGATCGGTGTTTTTACGTGAGGGTCATTTACTAAAAAATAGAACGTGAGATTTTTTTATTTTTGGTTTTCCTGCATCGTTTCGATATTTCTTGCTTATTTATTTTTATTCTTTCTTTATTTCTATTATTGTTATTATTAATTTATTTTTATTTGTATATATCTTATTTGTCATTTTTTTGTTATCCCTTTTTCCATGCATCATTTTTTAGCTACCGCTTCAACTTTTTTAGCAACCAACAGTAGTATTCCTATCAGCAATTAAGTTTACATCATCAAAATTTTCATGTGGCCAAAGTTTTTCAAATCAAGGTCGAAACTACAAGTATTAAAATGTGGCCGCAACTACAATTTTTCAAGTCAGGTTGCAACTGCAAGTTTATATATGTGAACGCAACAACAAGATTTTGAGTCGCAACTACAAATTTTAAAAAGAATTCAAAACTATAAGTTTTCAAGTCGAGTCACAACTGCAAGTTTTAAAAAGGTTGCAACTGCAAGTTTTCAAATGGGTCCCAACTCAATCTTTTCAAGTCGGGTTGCAACTGTAAGATTTCATATGAGGTTGCAACTCTGAGGTTTCAAAAATGGATCGCAACGGCATGTTACCAAATGTAGTTACAACTAGAAGCTCTCAAGTTAGGGTTCTAACTGCATGTTTTCAAATGGAACAGCAACTGTAAGTTTTCAAATCAAGTCGCACCTACATGTATTGAGTCTTAACCAACTTTTGAAATGCGATCGCAACCGCATGTATTCAAAAAGGGTCGCAATTGCAGGTTTTCAATTGGAGTCGCAACTACAAGTTTTCAAGCGGAGTCGCAATTGTATGTTTTCAAATGGATGACAAATGCAAGTTTTCAAGTGGGATTGTAAATGGAAGTATTAAAATGGGTCAAAACTGCAAGTTTTTAAGTGAGGTCGCAATTGCAGGTTTTCAAGATAGGTTGCAACTGCAAGTTTTTAAGTTGGGTCGCGATTGCACATTTTTGAATGGATCGCAACTGCACGTTCGGAAATGGGTCACAACTGCATGTTTTTAAGAGGGGTCGCAATTGTGCGTTTTCAAAAACGATCGCAAATTCAACTTTTTCAAGCGGGGTTGCAACTGCAAGTTTTTCAGTGGGGACAAAACTGCAAGTTTTCAAGCTAGATTGCAACTGCAAGTTTTCAAATGGGGTCACAACTACATGTTTTCAAATGAGGTCGCAGCTACAAGTTTCAAGTTGGGCCGCACCTTTTTTCTAAAATATTGTTACTACTCATTGTCCTCTACGGTCGATTTTACCTTCTCAACGAGTCTCTTTTTTCATGTCAAAATCACGTGACAAGCCCATCTAGAAAGTTTTTTTTGTCGCCAGTACATGGCTATTAGAATTCTAGCCCAACCCAACAAAAAAGGCGACGAATGACCCCGCAAAGAAGTAGAGACCAATTGTATAAACAAACTTTAAAATCCAGACAACAACCTACCCATAGACACTAAACTAGCCCAAGCCCATAGATAAGAGCTACAACAGCAATAGATGATGTCACGTGGATGAGATCAAACTATATTTCATCTAGATGAGTTCTAGGCACTCCTTAAGCAAATCAATCAACTCCTGATTAGGCCTCCCAAGACGAGCGAAGTGACATCTATCTCTCTCTCCATCTCCCTCTCTCTCCACCTCCCTCTCTCTCACGTATGATGTGGTTGGTATGGATGTGTGGGAAAAAAATTATATGAGACCAGGTCTCACGGTTAGCAGGTGAGACCCGCCCTGATGGATGACACGTGGCAGTCACAAAT
>NC_057798.1:803524996-803544595 GCF_018294505.1 Triticum aestivum
GTAGATGCTTTATGATTTGTGAATGCCACATGTCATCTATCAGGATGGGTCTCACCTGCTAACCCGTGAGACCTGGTCTCATAGAATTATTTTCTGGATGTGTGCATGTGACCATTTGACAGGCTAGGGGCCAGATGCGGTGACAGCTAGTAAAAGAGCAGCCCATGTGGCCCAGAAAGTAGACCGTCATTGATGAAGAAATGCATGGATGAACCGGGTACATACGAATGCACTTTAGAAAATACATTTCTAAATGCTAAAAAATCTGAAAAAGGTTGCACGGGTACGTCTCCATGTTCTAGGTGTGTGCATAAAGTTTGACGGAAAAATAACTTTTTTATGGTCTGTGCAAAAAAGTCAAAAATTGTGTCATGGAACTCTATTTAGAAGCACTGAAATTTGACTTTTTTGCAGAACGGAAACACCATTTTTTCACAAAACTTTGTGCCTCACACACACATTTGCGAGTATGCATGAAATTTTATTTTGAATTTCTTGACATTTTAAAACGTGCTTAAAATGCATGTTTTGAGAAGTGGGTGCATATGCCCATGCGTGTAGGACGTGCCCATTCGTCAATGATGGCCTATGTGCAGATGTGTAGTCTGAAAAATGGTTGTGCATTGCATGGGTTTTAGTCCCACCTTGATGTTGGGAGTCTAGTTTATAAGGTTGAGCTCATGTGGTGTTCTAAATACTAGAAATGAACATACATGTTGTTAAACCACACAAATAGTGTGTGTGCTCGTGTGAATATACGCGGATTGATATGCGCCTTAAGAAATTGTGTTTGTTTTTACCCACTCGAAGAGAGCCAGATTTTTCATTTAAAATTGTTTATTTATTTATTTCATGTGCCTGCTGATTATTAAAAGGGAGGAAATTAGTCCCCTGAGATGGATACTTCTACTGTATATTATGCTTGGGCTATCCTCTCCTAATATGGTCTCGATAAGATACACTTAGTTCCTTCTGATCCATAGGCATGTTCAGCTCGCTCCAGAACTTGTCAAACAGTAGAAGCGATGCGTGGCAGCCCTTTGGTACACAGTATTGGTGGTTACATATCCATGGGTCCGCCCATCTAAGTTGGCTGAGATTTTATTATGTCTAAATAAACTCGAAAAGTGAAACTTGCACTTTTCAACAGACTCAACTGAAGTTGCATCTAATAGAATTCCAGTTAACTTACGATTAGCAAAACCATATGTTCGGACATAATCATGATCCTCCTGAAATTAACTTTTTGATGACCTTAGGGACCAAAAGGCCCCCAATTTCAATTGCTTGAAACTGACAATACAATCAACATCCTGCCCAGCTTAACCAAACTGAAAAAAGCAAATAGGTAGTGCCAAGTGCACAACAATTGTCGGCAACGACACTCATAGTCAGTAACATGGGCAGGTTCGAAGGCCCTCGCCCACACGGGCACGACATGGGGCACCTCAGCATCATGCACTTTGGGCCATCCCATCATAAGGCAGTTATCCAAGCGTTGGGCACACCACCTCAATATGATGACATTACATCCACTACCGTCTGGCAAATCTTACATGAACATCGGCGCCTACACATACCTGGCATCCAAGCCTTGTATACTCACCACTTGAGTGAGCGGGTCTTTACTCTTGAATTGTAGAGACGAATAAGCATCATTTTTTACTCTTGAATTGTTTGTGATTGATCTAGTAGTAATCCTACATATCCCATGTACTGGTGTCATACTGACATACCAAAATCTAGCACAAATAAGTTATAACTATTTTGAATTACGGTATGCATTCTTCCAAATGTAAAAATATATTGACATATAAGGAAAGCGGAGAGCATGCAAGCAGTACAGACATTCTAGACCATATTATTCAAGGGTCAATCATCACTTAATTTAGGAGTAAGTAAGGTGTTATTCCAGTGACATTTAAGAAAAGTTCATACACATTTCGGTGTAACGTTCGACCTGTCGTTAATTACACAACTAGCTCAAGTTACACACATCATCCACAGCAGAAATATTGTACACTTGCCTATTGTCAACATCGATGTCACAGTGAAACGTACGAGCCATGAGATCAACCTACAGTTCCACTGATTGCGCTCAAGGACTGGATTTTAAAGCAATGAGTTTGACGTGACAAGGCCGTGGCCTACTCTACTGTAGAGTGCTTGTCCGTTGCGTCAAAATTAAGAAAAGTCTTACGAAACCAACGGTTTGATGGATGACCACTAGATGTAGTCCTTTCAAACATGTACCTGATGCTAGGTTTAAAGAAGGGTTGGACGTGCTTTTCTACGCAGTTGAAGTTGTTGGCTTTTCATAAATTTTCTACTCCATGGATTTCTAAATATAAGGTGTATTAGTCTTTGAAAAGTCAAACATATTTATGTTTGACCAATTTTGTTGTCAAATATATCAATATCCATAATATCTAATTGGTATCATTAGATTTGTCATGAAATGAATTTTCATATTTTATTTATTTAGTATTGTGGATGTCGATGTTTTCAGCTCTGAGCATGGTCCAAGTTAAATAAATTTCACTTTTTAAAAAACACATAGACCTTGTATTTTGAAACTAAGGGAGTATTTGGTTTGACGAATGAGGGACATGATGAAGTGTGTTTATTTATTTATAATGTGGTGTTTTAGTTGCCCTTTCGTGAGGTGATTCTGTATTATTTGCTAATCAACTCATACATATGTGGAGAATTTTTCTACATCGGTGGTTGCATGTATTATACTCCTTGTATTTTGATATATCGGTGTTACAATATCACATATTGGTGTTTCTTTTTTATAGTTGATGGGAGGTTGCACGTAACTGATATGTTTTTATAGGCCGGTTGTTGTCGATTGGTTTGAAAATTCGTTGGCCTTGTCAAAATGTGAACCAAATCCAAAATTGAATAACTCGTTTGAATGGGAGAGCTCCAAAATTGAGGAGCATAGTGAATTAAAAGAATTACTCGTGCTACAATATAACATATTGGCATTCCTTTTTTCTATATACCCTCGTTATTTGAGGAGCATAGTGAACCGAATCCAAAATTAAATAACTCATTTGAATGTAATATAACATATTGGCATTTCTTTTTTCTATATACCTTCATTATTTGAGGAGCATAGTGTACTGAATCCAAAATTAATTAACTCATTTGAATGGCACTCATTATTTATTTTTCTCCGGAATATGGGTAGAGACTTTGTGTGAGTTTTTGCCTGTGGTGATGTGCAAGAAAATATGCATTGTGCATACCCTTAATAGAAGAATATGTGTTGCGAACCAACATATGGTTGAATGGTTAGGAGGACAACAATATCCCCAGCTCAGCAGAGTTCAAAATCCTAGTGCTCGTCCTGAATTTATTTCAAGATTTCTGACGATGCACGTTCAGTGGGAGGACACGTTCCTGTCGACTACGATGCGTTTGTGGTGACTTCGTCAATCTAGAGATTATATGTCGGCTAGTCTCTCGAAGGTGCTTATAGGGGTATGGTATGCGTGTATGTTCATAGAGATGAGTGTATGCGCGTATATATGCGCATGCGTCTCTGTACTGTGTTCTAAAAGAAAAAGAATATGTGTTGTGCATCCAGGGTTGGTAATTGGTATTCCTCAAGCAGCAATCAGGACGAGTCTAATAAAAAAAGATGGCATCGTGATTAAATTCCTTGATTATTACCAGGACGTAGAGGGTGCAGGCGAGGATGATGGACCAGTAGCGCCCCAGCCAGGAGTCGGCGACGAAGGCGCCCAGCAGCGGCATGAGCCTGGCCGTCCCCGTCCAGACGTTCACCGCCGCGGCCGCCTCCGCGTTGGAGTGGCCAAGCGGCCCTGTCATGTACGTGATCAAGTTCGCCGACACGCCGTAGTAGACGAAACTGCCGGCGCCCTCCACCACTGCGTACGCGGTATGCACCGCTACCTTGTTAGCTATGTCCGATATAAAACTGGATCGAGTAAAGAGTTTGCTCTCGGATTAGGATATGCAGTGCATACCGGCGACGAAGATGGCGGAGCGCCACCCGCCGGAGGTGGCGCGGTAGACGGGGCGGCCGCGGAAGTCGGAGACCCCGGCCAGTGGCTCCTCCTTGCCCTCGAGAAAGGGAGCCTCGGCGTCCACCACTGCCATTATTTCCTAGCTTGCTTTGCAAATTTAGCTTAAGCCTTGTTAGCGATATATATCATCGTGGGTAGTTTGTTTCTGTCAAGGAGCAGTTCATGTTGCCGGACGGACTAGGCCGCTGTGACTGTGATGCTGCACTCTACTAGTACTCACATTGGTTTCCATGTCCATCGGCACCATGCCGGTACGTTCTTGCTCCGTTTTCATCCACACAAATACTCTCGCGTCTCCATCAGTCGCTCAGAGACAGCTTGCTTCTCATCTCATCCATCCCTCAGACGTGTCGATATATTACTCTGTGCCTTCTCTCTCAAAAAAAAAGAAGATATATTACTCGGTGAAACAGTGCATGAAAAGACAGAAATCTATTATAAGCTACTCCCTCCGTCCCACAATATAAGAACGTTTTTGACACGTGTAAAAAATGTTCTTATATTGTGGGACTGAGGGAGTATTCGCCATAGGTGAACAGTAGTTATTTCCCCGCCAAAAAAAAGAGTTATTCTGCACGTCCTTATTTTAGCACCAGAGTTTACATCACATAAATTTTATCTTAGATGTAAGTCAAGATAAATGGAAGGAAAAGTATATACTAGATATAATTTTTTTGTTTGCCGACGTAAAACTGCAACCGAAAACACCACGTAGAATATGCATAACAACGAATTTGTGTGGTATGACTCGTATCATGCGTTTCTTATGACGATTTTTGAGTTGTAAGTTGACATGAAGCATACGTAACTTGTGTAACCATAAATTATGGATGTCACGGCTTAAAAAAAACCATGGGTGCAAAATACTTTCTCTTTTTTTAGTTTGCATATAACTTTGCGGGTTGTTTTTTTGTAATAATCTGTGTCTTCCTATTTTCCTACCGACTCTTTCCAAGTTTGTCCCTAAAATTCTGTTTTCCATGCACCCTCTCGTAATTAGTTATATGCCATGCGAGGAGACCCAATCAAACGTGATGCATTTAGAGTGTGCAATTGTGCTATCTTAGAAGTAACCCATAAGATAAATGTTGAGGTGGAGAGAGAAATTATTTGAAATGACTTGTCATCTCTTAGCATGAGATCTCTCAACACATATTTAGGTATATATAGTTAATTGTTAGATAGCACTAAGAGAGAATACGTGTATTTTTATTTCCATCTCTAAATTATTGAAAAAAATAAGATATGGCTTCTTTATCAACCAATATACATTCCCTTGTTGGGGGCACAAGATTTTAGAACCATACACAAGAAGCAAAAATTTGTCCACACGATGGTGTTGGAGCATGGATAATCTAGGTGCAAATGTTTGCCCCGTTTTGCTTGATCACCACCTACCTATGCACATATGGGCCTTCGATGTATAGACGGTGATCACCTTGTTGTTGACCATTTCCCTCGTGATTCCTTTGTCAAAATGTTTACTGGCTACCAGTTCAAAGAACAAGTTTACTGGCTACCAAGGTGGTGTCGCTGTCTGGAAATTTCAGCCATTTTATTTTTCAACGCTGGAATTCATACGACGTACACACATTTATTCATTGAGCTACAAACTTACGGCAGGTTTGCTACGGAATTTACTTACAAGGTTACGTGTATGGCCACGGAGAAATCAGTGGAAGCCTTCTATATGTTAAGCATATTCGATGCATTAAAGACTTGATGTGAATGTGCACGGTGCACAAATAAGGAGCAGGCTAACCTACAATGCAAGTGCTGGGTGATAAACAGAAAGCTGGCCAGCTAGATAACTGCTCCAACATCAGTGGAACAGTCCCTAATTAAGCCAAACATAACACAACCGGTCATTGCCGACTAATTCCCATCATACACTACTCGAAATAGGCTTTCACCCTGTTTTATAAATAAAACAACCACCAAGTCCATCATACACTACTTCAGATATGCAAAATAAATAATCTCTCTCTCTCTCTCCATCAAATTTTGAGTATGTGCGAACATGGTGATAAATTTCGAGCAGTTCCAAACATGATAATTAGAATCAGGGCAAACGACAATTTTCTCTGGGTGCGTGCGTGCGTGTGCGTGTGTTGATGATAATTAGAAAAGGAGGTTGATCCACGGCCTCTGAGCGATGCATGCACCCATTTTTTAGTTATTCACAAAGATCTTACATGGTAATACATCAGTTAGTTTGAAGCCATCATCTTAGCAACATTTGTCGCTGCTCCTATCCACTTGATGAAGGGGTGCCGATAATTTGAGCCTAACATATAAACCTAGAGGCCCCAACCAAGCCGCGTTGCTGGCGCACACACCGATCCGGCGCACTCACAGAGGCCGCCGCCGTCGTCTTCCACCGATCCATCTTCAGAGCAGACACTGACACATCGACTTTGTCATGCCTGTCGTTGACGCTACCACGGCGCCAGACAATACCACCATGCCATGGAGATCCGTCGTCGGCTTTGCGGTAGATGTAACACCGCCCCTTCTCTAGTCCCTTCAACCATCACTTGCTCCAAAACGATGCCACTAGGAGGGAGAACAACACCAAAGGCGTTGTCATCATCCGATCAGGCAGACCCAGATCTAGGGTTTTCCCCGAAGCATCCCGAGCATGATGACGCAAACTGCAACGACGATGCCTCAACAAGGAAACGATATCGGAGACGGTGCCATCGTCTTCCATGACCGCAGTCGACGCGATTTTCATCGGCAGTCGCGCCACCAGGCCGTGCGCCGCTGGCGTCGTTGGTCCCTTCAACCAGAGGAAACTCCAGAAACGATGCCCTCAAGAGGGACTACGATGAAGAAGCACCACGATTTCTTGATCTCAATGAGATCTAAGGTTTCCCCCGGAGTTGCCCGCGGTGTCAAGGACCCGTACAAGGGTTGAATCCCGGCGTGATCAGAAGAAACCATCAAGACCGCCCAATTGCCGACGTGCCGCACCCGCCACCGTGCCGTCTGCAACCCGGTGACCATGGCCGATGGCCAGCCACCGGACATCATGGACACGTCTAGTCACCAGCCATGGCCAGATCTGGCCGAAGCCAACGACCCCATCCTGGTCATGGCCGCAAGCACCGAATCTCCCCGATCTGGACGGAGAGTGCCGCCACAAGACGAACCTTGACCTCCACTGTCGACCACCGCTCGCCGAGTCCCGTCGCCATACGCCCAGATGCGCATCAAACCAGGACGCCGCCAGGCGCCACCAGGTCATGTCGCCCCCAGAGCAAGGGAAGGCCGCGAGAGATGGGCTCCGCCGCTGCCTTCAACTACACGGGCTTCGCCCGGCGGCGGCGGGTGGGGAGAGAGGGATGGCGGCGACCGAGAGGTGCGGGGTCGATCTTAAAAGAGATTTTCACTTCCCGGCCTCTCAAAAAATGTCACATAGATACTTGGTCTTCTTCTTCCCTTCTCCTTTCTCTCTTTGACATTTTATCACTTATCTTCCTCATAGCTTGTTCGCCGTATCTCTTATCGTGGGGATCCAAGATAACTGCCGGTTGGCTGATCCTTGTCACGGAGCAGTTCCGATTGCTCGTTCGACTAGATCGCTTCGACACCGACGCTGCACTATACCGCTACCTAGTGCTCGTATGCACAGTTTCAATGCCCCATCAGCATCAGGTACGTACTTGCTCCTTTTCATCCACACATATTTTCATGTCTTCATCTATCACTCAGGCTCGTAGACTCCTTTGTCATCTAACTACTCAGACGTGTCGATAAATTACTCTGCTAAAATGCACATCAAAAGACGGAGAGATCCGGAGTTAGAACCATATTTTTTTCCCCAAAGGTATATATGTGGGAATAAATGGGATTTTGGAACCATATAGCAGAGACTTGGGTGATCTGCTTACTGGTTACTCTCAGGCTGCTCAAGTTACACCCTCCTGCAACAAAATTAATATAAGAGTATATGCAAAATTTGTACACACTTGGGTGAAGTCGCCGCCCCCTTAGGGCCATGGGGGTGCGGTGGATCCTTGCCTTTAATGGTGGGAGGGCTCTGTTTTTAGATGTTTCTTCGAGATTTGTTAGGATTTGTGTCCTGCTCAGGAAGACAAGACGACGACGGCTCTCTGGAGATGGAATAAGGTTCTCCCCGCCTAGCCCCATTCCGATGGTGCGTTTAGCATCGTCAGTAGGCATGTGGAGATATGTCTCCAACGGATCTGTCTTCGGTGGATTTGCTCAGGTCTGGCCGCCGTTCTCTATTTTCGTGTGTCTTTAGGTTGGAACCTTCCGATCTACGCTAATTTTCATCGGTTGCGGTTGCTGTTCTGGTGCACTGGTCCTATAAGGTCTTAGCACGATGATTTCCCAGCTGCCTACTATAACAAGTTTTGCCTGACTCTTGTAGTCGTCGCTAGCTGGTCTACGAATCTAGATGTAATTTCTACTATTTCCGGTGTTCGTTGTACTGTCATGATTGAAGATGAATAAATCGAAAGTTCTCCCGCAAAAAAAACCTTGAGTTTATTGTACCCATGATGGTGGAAGATTTTACAATCATTTAGTAAAAGTGGGTTAGCTAAAAATAAGCCCTTGAAATTTGAAACAACATATCTATTTTTCGCCCAAATCACCGAAAGCATTGCTTAATGGGCTGGCCCAGATCAAAGTTCATTTCTATGTTATGGGTGTTTCTGTCAATTTTCTTCTGTTCTTTTATTGTTGGTTTTCCGCCTTTTCCTTTTTCGTTACTTATTGTTATTTTATTTATTTAAATTTTTATATTTTCGTTTTACAAATTTTCCATTTTTCGATTTTTTGTTCTTTTCCATAACATATGATTTTTTTGAACGCATGGACTTTTTTTAATTCATGAACACATTTTTAAATTAATGAATGTTTCTAAAAAGTTGTGAATGTTTCTAAAAATCATGAACTTTTTACAAAATCATGAATGTTTTTAAAAAACTGTGAATGTTTTTAAAAAACTGTGAATGTTTTTGTGAGAAATAGAGTTATTGAGGCAGCCATATAGGACCCTGCGTGAGTGTTTTAGTAGCTACTAGTCATGCCCGCCCGGCGGCACGCCGCGCCCCGTCGATACATCATGTGTACATGTTGGAATTTTGCAAACGAAGAACAATTACACATTATAATTTTCGCTAACATATATTGACCGAAAAGTTTCCGTTATTCAGCTTAGTTAACTATATTAATTCAATGCATTATTAAAACACTATTGGTTACTGAGAAAAAAAATGAAAGAAGAACTGTCCATTAACTTCCAAAGGTGTAGCGGATCATCCTTAAAACAATCTGCTTTTGTAGGAACCTCTTCTTGCGCAACACCAATTTTCTTTGATACTTGCAACAGAATATTTAGCAAGGAGCAGGTATTATATAAGAAAGCTAACTTGGTAAGACGACAACTCTATACATTATGTGGCAGAGGAATGATTGTACGCCCGAAAAGGAGAGAAACTTCATTAATTATATTCATGATGCATGGCTGAATACCCAAGCCCCTATTTCCGGGGATGTTTTTGCTTCGACGTTTCGCCACATGGCCGATGGGGACTGGGGGGGCCTATGGAGTATGGACACCTGCATTTGTTTGGGAGGCTGGGGGGTAGAAATCGCATGTGGCTGTAGGCCTTTGGTGAAATTTTTCTTAACGTGTGTAGTGATTTTGTTGGTGCGGTTAGGGATTTTGGGTGTGTGTGGGCCATCGTGGTTCGTTGACCCGGTGTTCTAAGGTTTCTTCGGTGGTTATGTACGTGTACGGGCCTCCTTCCCTTTCCTGGGCTGCGCGTGCCCTTTGATCGACGTGTGGTGGGCTGCACCAGCTTTTTGGAAACCTCCGACCGTGTGACGTAGAGACTCCTGATGTTTTTTTGTCGGCACCGCTTCGATCGTTTACTCTAGGGCCCGCTGTTGCTTCTGATCGGTTGTCGCTAAAATCGTGGGCGGTTGATCGCTATCCACACAAAATATTTTGGTTCTCTCTCCGACGATTGCTCCTCATCTAAGCGTCTCTCTGGAAGGATTCCATCAAATCCGTGCATGGCTCAACCACCCCTTCGCCGCCATATGCGCCTATGAAGCTGTGGCTATAGTCGGGTGTACGAGTTACCGTCTAGGGTAGGCCACTGGCGTACCGCGGAAGGGATCAGGGTGTGGTCGCGGTGAGCCTCTAGCAGGCGACGTACCGCGGAGGAGCTGCAACGCCGTCACCACACTGTGGAGGCTGCTGCTGGTGCTCATGAGTGTCGCCATAGCCATCTGACCGAGGCTTCCTCCGGTCTGAGTCGTGTTGCTCGAGCGGGAGTGACGCCGGTGCCGCGGTGCGGTATCTATGGCAAAAGAAGCAATGGCCACCATGGAGCAGTGGTGGCATGTCCAGTCTGCCGCGGCTTCCAGCTGACGGCTGTTGCATCGACCTCGCACTTGCCGTTGGCACTTCGATGTCTCCCGTCCGCGTCTTGACCCTGGGGAACTGTCGCCTTGGGTAGGTTAGCGCTACACAAGGAGGGGCTGCAACTGTAACTCCGCCTCTGCATGAACCGCTCGATGGCGAGCGCACGATGGTCGTGTGCTGATCGCTCTCTTGGCAATGCACCTTGCTGCCCCGGCCTGCATGCTGCTGCGTCACCTACGTTCGCAGGAGTAGTTGAGTGCTGCTGCATGGTGGTGGCCTGGTAGGTATGTGGGCTTGGTCCGTGCTCTCTCTCTCTCTCTCTCTCTCTCTCTCTCTCTATATATATATATATATATATATATATATATATATATATATATATATATATATATATTATGCATCTCCCCAGGCGAGCAGGCGCTTTCAAGATCAAGAGAGAAAAGGTCCTTGCATAAATGGTTTTTGCTTTTGGTGACATGATTTTGTACTAATACTTTAGGCATTAGCACATGTATAATACTGGTTTTGACTCTATGAAGTGTCCCATACATAGTGTGTCTGTGTTTGAAGCGGAACTGGTTCTTTCTGGGCAGCTCAGCAGGAATAGGGTGTGTTTCATCACCATCAGCTAGCGATCCAGGACATGGTACTAAACTGCTACTAAATTCACAAGAGGGAGCATTTCAATAAAAAAAATCTAGCAATGGTTTATAATATCATGCATATATGTATGATGTATCAACAGTTCTTTTTAGTTCTACTTCATACCAAAAAATGAATTTGCAATGTCTGAACAAATATGAAGTATAAAATTATATTATGAAAGGGAATTGTTTGATTTTCAAAACTAATGAGCTTGGACCTGCTTACAACACGTATTCATCAGTTAACTGCACTTCTTTGGGGTAATTACACTTTCAAATCTCCATAAGAGGGCAGAAACACTACTCTTCTCGAGATGATCTCAATCATTTGGACAGGCTCCACACTTCCCGTGCCAATTTATATGTTTTAAATTGCACTTCACTTCAGAGAGCGTTCACCAGTTAACTGAAACTTTTTCTGTTCTACTCCCTCCGTTCCTAAATAATTGTCTTTCTAGAGATTTTAACAAGTGACTACATACGGAGTAAAATGAGTGAATCTACACTCTAAAACATGTCTACATACATCCGTAGGTTGTAGTCCATTTGAGATGGCTAGAAAGACAATTATTTGGGAACGGAAGGAGTAATTTTTACTCCAGTTAGTGTCATTGGACTAAGGCCACTCTGGAGAGGTAACATTAGCACAACTGATGGTTGGTTTTTCTCCCCTGTTGACATGTATCTCCTTTCTTTAGATGTGAATACATCAATAGAATAAGGGATTTCTAATATTACTGTCTTACAGAGTTCACAGATTATTGGAGCTTTTTGCAGCTATGGAAATCTGACCAGACACTATTCAGTCTTATCTCTGAGTTGAAGATATGAAGTGTAAATGTTCAGATATGTAATTTGCCAGCGATACATGCAGTGGTGAAGGTCGGTGTCATCATTGCCTACTACGGCGTGTCGGCAAACCTGATCACGTACCTGACGGGGCCGCTCGGCCAATCCAACGCGGCGGCGGCCACGGCAGTGAACGTCTGCACGGGGACGGCCAGGCTCATGCCGCTGCTGGGTGCCTTCGTCGCCGACTCCTGGCTGGGCCGCTACCGCTCCATCATCCTCGCCTGCACCCTCTACGTCATGGTAACTAAGGAAATCACCATGCTACCAATTTGGGTTAGCTTGTCTTAATGGCTGCTTGGGAAACGACGCATGGACGTACAATATACACATATTCAGGCACATGACAAAAACCGGTGCTACGAAATTACTTCAATGAAAACGTTGACTCGTTACAAATAAGATAATCCACCTTGATACTCCCTCCATCACAAAATTCTTGTCTTAGTTTTGTCTAGATACGGATGTATCTAATACTAAAACATGACTTGATACATCCGTATTTAGACAAATCTAATACAAGAATTTTGGGACAGAGGGAGTAGTATAAACAGAACGTCAAACCTAGAATTACTGTCCCCGACCTCTCTCCTCCGAGGCGGCGGCGCGGAGTCCCCGTCCGCATCGCCCTCAATCCTCCCCCTCCATCGCCTCCCACCAAGGTTTTGGATCCCAAGTGAACATTTTTTCTCGAGGGGCACCGGAATTTCCGGTTACCATGGTAACCGCGAAATACCGGAAAAAATTCGGACGAAATTTGAAATTAAATTTTGAATTCAAATTTTTTGTGATCAATATAGATAAGGGTTTAACTTCAAAAGATATTATCTACGTCCTCTTGGCGTAGTGGCTGTTCAAGCTGAACTGCACCTCTTTTGCTAAAAGGTCGCGAGTTCGACCCCCGGCCACTCCAACAAATTTCTATCTTTTTTAACTTTTGCATATCAAAAGGAAATTAAAAAGAGTGGTTCAATATTCGAACCCGTGACGCGCAATTGGGGAAACGCTGGCGTTGCCACTAGGCCACGACCACTCATGTTAATATAGAAGAGATCTCCTCTATTTAACTATAGCCTGAGCGTTTGAATTCAAAATTTTCAAATTTTTCGAGATTTTTTGCCCGGTATGAGTGTTTCTCGAGGGGGGGCGATAAACGCGGTAACCGGGCGAGATCGCGAAATTTCGCTCGGTTACCAAAACAGTGCCTCCCACTACCGCCGCCGTCGCTGAGGACGTCGCGGGGCGAAGCCCCTGCGGTGAGGCGGCGGCGGCACAGTCCTCGACCGGCGTTAATGCGTGGGGGCAGCGGCGTCCATCTCCCTCCTCCTTCAACGGCAGTACGCAGCGGGTTGGCGGTGGCCAGGAGATCTCCGACGGCGTGTTTGGCGGATGAGATTTTGGCTGCGATGAGATTTGATCTGGGCTCGAGGGGTTTAGATCGAGATCCACTGCGGCTGCGCCTCGTCTCGACAATGGCAAGAGGACATCCCCCCGGGTAATCATCGCGGCACGAGGACGCCCGGGTCTCTTGGCCCGGGCATGGTGGTGGTGGTTGCCTTCTCCACCGAAGGCGGTTGGCCAGGCTGGTAGTGACGGATCTTGGATCCCACTATTAGCACTAGCGGCGAGTTGGGGAGACATAGTCGTCGGTGAAATCCGAGGCGACTCCGGTCATGGCGGGCGATGGCGGCGTCTACGTCGTTACCTTGATGAAGGCATCGTCAAGCAACTATCATCAACTTGCTCGTGCCGCTCCGCTCTCCTAAGATCATCAGATCGGACGATGGCGGCGCTGCGGTGTCGTGTTCCCTATTAGGGGCATCGTTTGTGGAGCGGCGCCGGATGGAAGAGCGTGAGGTGGTGTGGCGTGCCTTCTCTTGCGTCGACGACGGCGGGTCTCGGCGGCATGGAGCAGCGGGGTCTCGCTGGTGGGCGTGTGAGGATGGACGAGCGCAGGATGGTGGCGTTGTCTGGCGTCGTGGTGGCGTCAACGACAGCTAGACCGAGCAAGGTAGATGCAGCAGTACATCACTGAAGATGGATTGATGGCAGGTGGTTGCGGCCTCATACCCGGCAGGCGTCCTGGTTGAGGAGTGCGTCTGACTGGTGGGTGCCCCATACCTGGCAGGCGTCCTGGTTGGGACCTCAGGTCTTAGATGTTAGGTTTGGCTGCAAGGTCTGTTTGGTATTAGGCCCAAACTATCAGCATCCCTACATCAACTGGATAGGAGTAGCGACAGATGTTGCTTAGACGGTGGCTTTAATTACTGTTGTCTGACTTTGTAAGGTTTTGTGTGAATAATTAATAAAGTGGTTGTATGCCGTTCAGATGCAGAGGCCGGGGTCCTCCTTCTTTTCTAAAAAGAAAACTAGAATTACCTGTTCATCCTGTTTGGTTTGATAGGCTTGTCTTAATTTCAAATTAATGCACCAGCACCGTACAGTTGAGTAGGCCACTACTTGACATGTCAAACTCGTCTATTTAAAAAACCAGTCGACCTAATTAATCATGCTCAACCCTCTTTACTCCTGCACAAGAAAAGATCCCTTTTCTCTTTCTTCCGTCGGCATTGCGCGGTCCGCCCCATCTTCGATGGTCTTTGGACCATGAAGGTGCGGAGGACCTCGGCGCCTCGTGGGCGGGAGAGAGCCCATTCTTGTTCTTGTTATGTTCATCAACTTGGTTGTCATGTGTGACGGTGGTGATGTCCCTCCGTTGGAATAATGTCTCCCACGTTCCATCTCCATTCCCATGTTGCATCTAGCATAGTGGGAGGGCGTGTCAAGGTGTGTCTTGTCGGATTTCATGGGATTCGACCGGTGCTGGTCTTCGGTGGATCTGTTCAGATTAGGTCTTGGTTCATCTTTGTTTTTGTGTTTACAAGTTTGGTCCTTCCCATCCATGACTTTCTCATAGACAATGGTTTCTCCTCTTGTGCACTAGTCATATGAGGCCTTAGCACAACGATTTTTCCGACTGTCTACTACAACAAGGTTTGCCCAGCTCTGGCGAGGGATGTGTGGTGTTGGCGGTGCGCCTTGGGCTCACTCCAATGCTTGTAGTGGTCGGTAGGTGGTCTACGAACCTAGTTGTAATTTTTATTACCTCTGCTTTGTACTGCCATCATTGAGCACGAATAGATTGGAAGTTTCTCGCAAAAAAATGAAAAAAAAAATCATGCTCGACCAAGGGCGACCCTGAGAGTAAACAGTGAAATGATGGTCAATTTCGATGTTCGAAACTCACGAGTAATACCTTTTTATGACAATCAATACCATGATATATTATAGTAGCAAATTGTACATGGTAGAGATACATGAGTTGACTACAACAATTACAAAAATAAAGTCTAAAAGAAACGAGCTAATCTTCGAGATCTTCAAACTCTTCTTCCATGACACAATCTTGTACTTTTCTGAAGGCAACCATAGAAACATAACAAAAGTATCAAACCAAAGACCTGTAGCTCACTATGACTAATACTTACTACTCCCTCCGTCCCACAATATAAGACATTTTTGTAAGCTTTGCAGGTTGAAACCAACTTCCAAAAATGTCTTGTATCGTGGGACAGAGGGAGTATGTTTTAGACCATGCATGCCTCTTTTTTTATTTACGGGAAGATGATGTATTCCGCTCATATGCTATATTAAATTGGATAAAATACATAAACACAGAAGACGAACACAAACACACGAAAAATATGTCAAACAACTAGTATACAAGTACTAGAAGTCTCCCGTAAGAAAAAAAAGCCCTAGACGTACATTAGCACACGAGGGCCTCCGACTTTCCTCTGCCGTCCCACCACCTGCCAATCCATGTTGTTCTGCCTTCTTCGTTGTCAGTACACACTATGCTAGCTAGTCGGCCCCAATTAACTTTAAGAAAATCTGTATCAATTGGGCGAGGTCATCAATGTCGCTATCAGACCTCATCTCGCCCAAGTTTGTACGAATTATTTACCCATGTTTGTAATTGGGCAATTTGCTCCAAACTGTATAGCAATATTTAAAAAAAATTGAATGTAGCTGTACCATAATCAACATAGTTTGAGATTATTAGTGATAGCTTTAAGTACGCCTTAGCTTTTAGTATGACTGCTAATATGTGCATTTCACACTAAGAAGTGCTTCTCGACCATTTATTCCACAAACACTCACAAGTGTAAACTACTCATCTACATGCAGGGCTATGGCATGATCACTCTAGCATCCACACTCCTGTCTCAGCGACCGTCTGCATCCCTTGACAAAGACTCCTCGTCTCCGCCTTTTTCGTTGGAGGTGTGCTTCTTCTATGTCTCCCTCTATCTCATCGCCCTCGCGCAGGGTGTCGGCAAACCTTGTGGCCTTGCCTTCGCGGCAGATCAATTCGACCCCAACCACCCTAGGGAGTTCACTGCCCGGAGCTCCCTCTTCAACTGGTGACACTTCTCCATAGCCATTGGGATCAGTTTCGCCGTCATCGTTGTCAGCTACATCCAGGAGAATCTTGGTTGGGGAATTGGCTTTGGCACGATCTGCGCCATCATGATTTGCGCTTTTGTCGTCTTTCTTCTTGGCATTCCCACCTATCGCCTCCATTTGCCCGTCACTGGCTCTGATAACCCTTTTGCTCGTCTTGGTCGTAGTGTCTTTGCACTTGCTAGGAACTCAAGCTTATGCGTCTGCGCTAAAAGACATCATCATGAAGATGAAGATGTCGCAACCAGCATGGAGGAGGCGCATTGCGTGCTACAACTACTGCCGATCTGGGCGGCATGCCTAGCTTATGGTGTGGTGATCGCGCAGATCATGACACTTTTTAACAAACAGGGACGCACCCTAGATCGTCATATTGGTGGGCTAGAGCTACCTCCGGCCACATTGCAGGCATTCTGGCCGGCAGCCGGCTTGCTGTTTGTGCCCATCTATGACCGTGTTCTAGTCCCGGCACTACGTTGCGCGACAGGCACCCCATCGGGGTTGACGCAGTTGCAGCGAGTAGGTACGGGCAGGGTTGTGTCAATGGTCGCCATGTGTGTTGCAGCATTAGTGGAGACCCAAAGGTTGGAGCTGGCATGGAAGACCAACCTGGTTGACAACGCCAGGGCGATGATACCGATGAGCTGGGCATGGTTGGTTCCACAGTATGTGATGACTGGGGTGGCCGACGTATTTGTGTTAGTCGGGATGCAGGAGTTCTTCTATGACCAAATGCCCAGTGAGCTTCGCAGGCTTGGGATAGCACTCTTCTATAGCGTGATGGGAATCGGCGGCTTCGTCAGCGGCGCTCTCATATCACTCATTGACCACATCACCCGCAGCGGTGGGGGTGAAAGCTGGTTCTCTGACAACCTCAATCGCGCCCACCTCGACTACTTCTACTGGTTGCTTGCTGGCCTAAGCGCCGTTGAGCTTGCGCTCTATATCTACATCACCAGAAGATATGTCTACAAGGAAAAGAGAGTCAGTTGAGAGTGACAACCTAGCACTAGCACTTGTACGCGTCGATCATATGATATGTTGTATGATCTGCAAATAAATTTTCACTCCATTGGACTATGGTCACTTATGTGATAATTGAAGAATGTATATCTTTGATTGGTTTATGAAACCAATTTCATATTTATTTTATTTATTGTGTTGAGAGGCACTTGGCTTTATAATAACCTTGATGGCATATGCCAGAAACCTACCATTTTTTCGTCTACTAAGAAACATTGTGACATAAGATGTACTATAAGCTGATTAAAGCCATAGTCGGAGCTATGGCTACCATTTTTGTGTGAAATATTTTATGCCCAATCGAGCAATGATTTTTAAAAAAATCTGGTTTGGTTTCCTTGTTTTCGAACAACTCATTTCGCATTTGATATTTTGTTGAGGTTTTATTTCTGGGAATGGCTATTAGCCGGTTTACCCATTCTAAATGTTATTCTTATTTTTGTTTGTGGCTTTTCTGTTTATACTTTCTTATCTTCTTTCCTTTTTTTATTTAAAGAAATAAATTTTGAATAATATATATGTTTTTCAGATACATGCTATGGCATTTAAAAATTTTCAACACTTATTAAATGTCACAAATATTTTTTCAAAATACATGAACATTCTTTTAAAGTCGTGAACAAATTTTGTAAATGCATGAAAACTTTTTTCGTTGTGTGATAGTTTTCTCTCAAAATCTCTGAAAACTTTTTAGAATGTCTGAACACCTTTTAAACTTTTCAAACTGCATGATGACTTCTGTAAAACAAGTGAACACTATTTCAGTTACACAGACGTTCTAAAAAATGTATGATACTTTAAAACTACATATTTATATTTTTGAAACTTCATGAACATTTTGTAATATGAGAAAGCTTTTTTGGTGACATGATCATTTTTTGGAAATGTGGAACACTTCTGTAAAATTGGAGGAATATTTTCTTATATGCAGAACACTTTTTAATATTGCAGGAATATTATTTTCATGTATACAGTTCTTAATATTATGCAAAAATAATTGTTACATGAGCAATCATATAAAACAGACCCTGGTTTTTTTATTTGAATCATAAATTTCTGAATTCTGTATTCTAGTGCCCTCATGACTAGTACGTGCAGGCATTCTATCGACCAGCCGTTCATGAAAGTTTGTCTAACATGCAAATTAGTTGGCCGGCCCAGTTTATACTGTTTTAGCTATCCCCTATTTCTCGCTGCAAAAGGTGAACGGCAGAGGTCTAGGGGCGGGCCTATGTCTCGCTTATAGTGAGACGTAGAGCAGCCTTGCCTGGGCAACCGGGACACTAGACCGGCCCAGCGCGTGGGAGACCACATGCCGCATGCCATAACCTCGTTTTTTTCTGTTCCTTTTTCACGTTTTTTGTTTTCTATTTTAATTGCTTTTTAACTTTCTTACACTTCCAAATTTTCTAAATGTATACAAAAAATAATTTTACATAAAACATTTGAAAAATGTAAAACAAGCATTTGAAAACTGGAAAATGTGTATATAAAATATGTTTCTCATGTATACAGAAAAATATAGAATGTATGAAAGAAGTTGATGATGAAATCTAAAAATATAAATCAAGCATTCTAAAAATATAAATCAAGCATTTTAAAAATAGTAATCAACTATTTTTAAATGTTAATCAATCATTTGAAAAATATTAAATGTTTATACAAAAAATGTTCTCATGTATACAGAAAAGAATACAAAAAACATAAAGTATGTATGAAATTTTTTGATCATGTATTTAATTTTTTTTACATGTACATAAAATGTTCCTAATGTATACAAGCAAATGCCAAACGTATCTCAAATAATTGTATACATAAAAACATATATTGAATTTTTTGATTATGTAACTAATTTCCTTTTAATATGTATATTAAAATATTCCTGTTGTATAAAAATAATGTACATCCTCTGTGAAAAATGTTTACATTGTATTTGAAAAAGGTTAACCACGTATCCAGATAGTGTTCGAAACTTGTATTTAAAAAATAATGTATTTCTTATATTTGAAATATGTTAACAAAAATCTTTCACATGTACACAGTAATGTAGAGTACAGTATCTCAAGAAAAGAGTAGACAATTGTTGACCAAAGAAGTGACCGGTCAAACACGACAAATAAAAAAATAAACAAAAGCTGAAAAATAA
>NC_057798.1:803544924-803561140 GCF_018294505.1 Triticum aestivum
AGAGAAACAATGAAAGCTAATGCAAAAGAATGGAAACAGCCAAAACCAAAAAAGAAACAACTAAGAATGAGAGAGAAACAAAATAACATAGTACTGCAAAAAAAACGAAAGATAACAGGTGTAAAAACAAAAGAATCATAGTGTAACGAAGAAAAAAATAAAAATTGAATAAAACCATGAAGAAATAAAAATAAACAAGTATAAAAAACAAGGAAAAAACAAATTAAAAATGGGAGAGATCGCGAGCTAGCGAGCATTGCAAGCCAGCGAGCAAACGAAAATTCAGAAACGAGCATCCCATTTGCTACGTGAAAGAAAAAATCATCCAGGCGTGAGAAGCTATAGACTCGCGCTGAGCAAGAAATATCACTCACGGAGGTGCCCTTTGTCTCGATATTTAGGAAACCTCGTGTGAAGGCGGGCGCCAGATGGGCCGGCCCAGCTCGCGGGAGGCCATTACCTCACTTTCTTTTCAGTTTTTTGTTAGCCTTTTTTTTTTGTTTCTTTTGTTTATACTTCCAAATATTCCGAAAGAGATGTTGTGAGCTCGAGCTCAGATACTATCGCTATCCCCATAATTGATTCACTGCAAGATTCCCAAACTAGGATGTATAGCATTAAGTAGATTTTTGTATTCCATCAGTCTTCTGCCTCCATGGCCCACATCTTTCACCTAAAATGTGATGTCGTCCAAACTACTACGGTTGGCTTGGATGTACTATGACGATTTGAGCTGTCTCTGTAGAGAACTTTACTTACATTCACCGCCCGTGGATATTCCAACGCATGTCCATAGGTCCAAAAGGTCAACAAACTGTTGTGGTAGATCAAAATTTGCTTTGCATCATTTTAATTAAAAATTGTCGTGGCAGATGTATATCAAAATTTGCATGATACTTTAATTAAATTTCCATGCTTCATATTTTCCCATGGTATTTTTTTACAAAACCATGCTTTATGAAAATAAAATTGCCATGAATATGAAGTACTACAAAAAATTGATTAGAAATTGCCATGGAAAATGCTGTTCAATTTTCCCATGGTATTTTTTTTTTACCAAAGTTGCCATCTTTTGTGCAATAAAAATTGAAGTGTATGCGAAATAACACACACAAAATGATCAAAAATAGCTATGGCAAAATGCAGATTCAAAATGTTCGTGTTATATCTTATCAAATTTGCCATGTTGTGTTAAAGAAAATTGCCAAGAATGTGAAGTACTATGGAAAAGTGATCAAAAAAATTGCCATGGCAAATGCATGTTAAAATTTGCCATAGTATTTTTACCAACATTGCCATCTTTTGTGTAATAAAATTGCCGTGTATGTGAGAATAACACAAACAAATGATCCAAAAATTGCCATGGCAAATGCATGCTGCCGGAGCCGGGCACAGAGATCGTCGTGATCCCCAACGAGGAGTAGCTAGGTCGACGTAGTACGTAGGTTCTACTTCTTTTCATCTCTTTGTATGGATATAAGTATCAAATATGAGATGTCCAGATGCAAGGAGCGAAATTTGAGGCGTGCCCGATAACTTTGAAGGGTCATATTTGTCATATGTGGCTGTAGATGCCCTTAGTACCTAAGATTTCGTAAGAGTTATTGGCAAGTCTAGCATTATTGTCGTTTCCTTTGTGGGTGATCGCTCATCTAGACTAGTCATCCACGTGATGAGATATGAAGAGGGGGGAGCGGGGACGTTGAGCCCACAGTTTTGCTACTAGTCGGCAAAATAGTACCTGTTGGGCGTTAGTTTGGGCAATGATATACGTGACGGATCCCCATCGACGCATATGCTTGCATGGACTATCAACTTTTAGTCACAAGTCACAACTGATCTTTGGGTTGTGAGATGGGCGAAGAAGAAAGTGATTGCTATCCACTGAAATACTGAATCATGCATCAAGATTCAAGGCACATGGCAAATGGCACGGGCAGAAAGCAAGGACGAAAGTTTGTCTTGTCGTCCACCCAATTTACTCGGTCGGGCTGCACGCAGTCGATGCTGTGAAAATAAATTCATCGCATGCATCATGAGTTGGCCGCAGTTCCAGTTAATTTCCATATGAATTGAACAGTACAGCGGCCTGCGGTGTCCGTTGCAGCTAGTCCAAGTGATACGATACTAGCTAGTCCAAGTGATACTAGTACGTATCCATCGGTTAGTTTAGTTTTGTGCAAGAAGTTTCTTCCATTTCAGAAAGACGTACTCGGCCGGTCGTTTCGACAAACAAAGTAGCTAGGCAATTGCTGCTGCTGCTGCTGGATTGATCTATCCATAGACTTGAGAATATATGCATCTCACTTGGGTTGAACCAAAGGCTCTGGCTGGCGGGTCCATCTCTTTCGATTCTGGTCGACGTGCACCACTTGCATGCATTATACTCCCTCCGTTCCCAAATAATTGTCTTCCTAGTCATCTCAAATGGACTACAACATACAGATGTATATAGACATGTTTTAGAATGTAGATTCACTCATTTTGCTTCGTATATAGTCACTTGTTGAAATCTCTAGAAAGACAATTATTTTGGAACGGAGGGAGTAGTATTCAGTACAGTGTGAAGGCGATGTGCACCACATGCATAAGACCAGCCTAGCTTAGTTTTTTTTCTTTTTTTGAACTACCTAGCTTGCTTTGATCAAACTAAACAACCGACCAGGACACAACCTTTTTTTTTGCGGGTGACGACACAACCATGGTTTCATGGGGTGTTAAGACTTTATGCATTTTTTTTGCCATCAAGACTTTATCCATTTTCACGTGAAGCTAGTTTGATACTGCTATTCCCTCCATCCCATAATATGAGAGCATTTTTTACACTACTGTAGTGTAAAAAACGATGTTATATTATGGGATGGAGGGAGTAGTGATTTTTTTTATTTAGAATTGGTGTGAAACTTTCTGGCCCAAAATTTTGAGGTTACCGCTTACAAATATTTCGGTGAAATTTCATTGAAATGTTGAACCTTGAGCAAGCAAGCACTGGGTTACTCGCTGATGAAGTCTCTCTTATTACACTACAGAGCCAAAGCAGGAACGCACACACGCGAGCAGAACACGCACTGTAGTGAAATTAACAGCCATGCACGTTGGTACGCACGTGCATGCTATGTAGCGCACGACCAGCAGCAAACGTACACACGCTAATCTGTCGATCGACATCAGGCAGCAGCGGCGAATCCCTCCTCTTCACCGGCGTCCACGACGGTGTCAATGGCGCGCCGGGCGTTGCGGCTGAAGCAGCTGCGGCGGATCTCGCCGACGTTCCCGCCGGGCCTTGGCGCGGTGGCGAGCTTGGCCATGGACTTGGCGAACTGCGTGAAGAAGGCGTCCTTGCTCTGCGCGAACTGCCTCACGATGGGCGCCGTGGTGCGGTCCTTGATGAGCGCCATGTCGGAGGTGAACACGCCCTGGCTGTTCACCAGCGCCTTGTAGTACCCGTTGTCGAACAGGTCGGGGGTCACCACGTCCAGGTTCTGTGGCCGGGGCGAGGGGGCGCTGCAGTTGGCCGCCAGCTTCCGGGAGAAGGCGTCGTCCATGCGCTGAGCACGGTCGCGGAAGAACGGGCAGCCGGTCCTCCCGACGGTGTGGGCGCCGGAGAGCGCCACCAGGTCGGCCAGGTCGCGGAGGCCCTTGGCGCTGAAGGCGCGCGCGAGGGTGGTGACGCTGGCGGTGGCCGGCGACGGGAGGGCGTTGACGGCGTTCACCGACGCAGGGGCGAGGCTGTCGAACTGGCCCTGGGGAACGGTATAGTTGGGCCCGCCGGAGAGCACGACGGCGTCGCGGGTGGCGAGCGCCGAGATGTCGGCGCAGGACACGGTGGCGCCGCACGCCGCGTGCACCTTGGCGCGGATGTCCTCGACCAGCTGCAGCGCGCGCGGCTGCAGCGTGGTGTTGGGCCCCATGGCCTGCTCCGTGCCGCTGCCCTTGAGGTACACGGACGCGTCGCAGCCCTGCGGGAAGCAGTCGTGGAAGAAGATGCGGAGGAGGCCGGCGGCGAGCGCCACCTCGCGCTGGAGCGCCGCCTGCACGGAGGACAGCACGATGCTCTCCAGCTGCGGGCACGTCGCCGAGTGGAAGCCGGCGCCGTCCAGAGGGGCGGACAGCGCCGGGGAGAGCAGCACGGCGACGGTAACGAAGGCCATAACCAGTGCGCCTGCGCCGCCGCTACTGCTCGCCATCGCCATAGTTGGTGCGGTGCGGTGCGGTGGGTGTGGACTGTGGAGTAAGCTAGCTAGCTACCTAAGGCTAGGCGTGTGGCTTGCTCAAGTCTAGCGCAATGGCCGTTATTTATAAGCTAAACGGGAAACAACCAAGCGGCGATATTTGTCCAATTAATCCTAGCATGGATCACACCAAGAATGCTGAAAGGAAGTCAAAGATAAGATGACAGTGAGATGTAGGACATACTAGTTGGGCTTCCTTTCTTTAAGATGGCTATATACTCTAGTATTTTGAAGATTCAAAGTAGTTACATGCAAACAATCCAAAGCAAATGCCTGTTTCTACAAATTTTTCTTGCTGTGAATGACAGCAATTGAATTTGTACTGTGTTTATAAAAAAAAGTGAATTTGGATATTATTATTATTACGGGAAAGTGACATTCAGATAATTCAACGGTGCAATTTTAACTTTGTTCTCCCTTGTGATCAACTTTCATATATATACCAATACATATGGTCGTTACTGGCCACGCCAGTGAAAAGCGGGACCCTCTATTGTAATCATGCTTAAAATGCTCTAGTCCGTCGATAGGTGGTTTACGCAAAAGTTTACCCTAGACAGGGTGTTATTAGTCAACAAATTGTAGATCCATGTTTTCTGCAAACCCGTCACTAATGTAGTGTGTTCTTGCATTTTATATTTGTATTCACTCCGTTTGTTTTTAATCTGCATATAAAATTTGTCAAAAGTCAAAAAAAAAAATTTGGCCAATTTTATTGGAAAAAATATTAGAATTCACAATATGGAATCAATATCATTAGTTGCATCGGTATTGTGGATCTTAATATTTTTAATACGAATTTGGTCAAACTTTGTGTAGTTTGGCTTCAAACAAATTTTTTAAGTAAACTGAAAAGAAACGGAGGGAGTAATACTGTAGGGTGGTACTTATCTATCAAGAAGGTTTATCCATAAGGTTGTTGAAGTTTCTCCTCAAGAAGAAAAGAAGAAAAAAGAAAAGGAATATCAACTCTTTCTCTACTTGGCCAGTTGATAGAGCTGACAACTAACATGTCAATATATTCGTTGTGGTAATCTAGATTGGCACGCGTCTCTCAAGAAGGTTGCTAAAGTCCTTTGTTCAATCATAATATTCTCCACTCTCGCCTGAAAACTCATAATATACAGTAGTTTTTGTCTACGTATGTATGCTGGTCAAACTACATGGTCATTGCATTGCAAGTGGGTGAAGGGCACGCCTTCACACTGGTTTAGAGAAAGAATGGATAAGCCACATACGTGTCGATCTGATTGAACAAATTGGCGAATATGCCATGATTCTGGCCGCGGTTGTTGGGCTATGTATCAGGCTCTAATATACTATTAGTGGATTCAGCCATTCGGGTTTCCTCCGGAACAAGGTACTCCCTCTGTTTCAAAATAGATGACCCAATTTTGTACTAGAGTTAGTATAAAGTTGAGTCATCTATTTTGGAACGGAGGGAGTAGTTACTAGGCAGGGACTTTGGTTCTTGGTATTTCCTTGGCACTGCATTGAAATTATATGCTGACATGTGTCCTTAAGTTTCAAAAATTGTATAGAGAAGTCGGTTTCACTGTGAAAGTGTATTAATTTTCGACCTCAAAATTGATTTTTGTAATTATACACCCTGGCAAAGTGAGTGCAACTCATATGGTTAGGTTCCTTGTGACGCAACCAACCTACCAGGGTTCAAGTCCTAGACTTGGCATTGGTGGTCGTATTTTTTGATTTTATTCCAGGTTTTTCGGGGACGTGCGTTTAGTGGGAGGAGACGTTTATGTTAACTACGAAGGCCTCCGTGGCGATTTCGTCAATATCAAGATGATGAACCGGCTCAGTCTCACGGAGGTGCTCATAGTGATAGGATGTGTATGTGCACGTTCATAGGGGTAAGCGTGCGTATGCATGAGCATCTACGTGTTTGCTGTGTCCAAAAAAGGTCCCTCTATTATTAGCAAAAAAAAAGGTCCCTCTATGTCTTCATTATTATAATTATAGTAATGTGTCCCCATCCTATTTCGTCCTAACTAATTAACGGCATGCATGATTTGTAATCATGCATTGCTTCTATATCCTTATCTGTTTAGTTTCTGCTGATCAAGTGGATAACATCTAATATGGGGTCGGTCTGTCCTCATTAGTATTAGTGTTTTGATAAGCTATGGTTGCGTTAATAATTCTTTTGTACATTATATTGTTAGTGATTTGACAAGACTAGAAAGCTAACATCCAGAGATGTACCAGCCGTTATTCCAGGCAGGGTGCATGTGATTAGAGCGAATGGAGAGAGGCTTTTACTGACATGAGTGACAATATAATCTTCGGATCGGCCTAGCACCTACATCGACATAGGAATAGTTTTGGTCTCATATTACTTTAATTAATGTTCCAAAATGTCTTTTTTATTGTGCCAAACTGGTAGCTTTTATTGTGTGCATTTCAGATATGCAGAGGCCAGATGTCGCTCATAATACTTTGTATTCACTCGATCCTACAGTATGAATAAATCAAAGCATTCGTTATACATAAATAAAAACCGTTCTGCAAGTAGGTGTATAGTACTGTTTGTATATGCACCGGAAGCGCGCCTTCACACTGAAAGGGGGGAAGTAGTGGATATGACGGGCATTTTCCAAGCAGTGTGAGTGGATATGATGGTGATATCTAAGTTCTTATTTTGAAACGGAAGAAGTACTTAATTAGTTAGATCTCGCTTTCATTTCGCTTGACAACGAAGGGGACACCGGGCACACAGATAACACACGTACAGCATATAGTAGCACCGTTCGATGTTAGGTTATCCCCGGCGGGCACCTTGGACAAAAACCTTACTCCATTAGGAGTAAGAGCAGCTACAGCCGGGTGACTCAGACGGACTTCTCAAACGGATCTCAATGTCGGGGCTGACCGGCACCCCTCATATCCTGTTCAAATATGGGGCAGATGTGGGGCGCCCGGGCATGCCCGCACGTCGGACCCGGTCCATGCTGGCCCACCCTACCCCACATATATCCGTTCCCATCCTTTCGCCGGAGCAAATCCTAGGCACTTCACTCCACTCCACTCCAGTTCTCTTCGCCACCCGAGCTCACCTCCGGCGTTTTCCGGTATGGCAGGCAGCGGATTAGACTTCGACCAGTCTGGATCCGTCGACTGGGGTGTCATCCCATGTGGGTTGGAGGAGGCAATGGCAGCCCGCATTGCACTCCGTTGCTCCAGGGAGGACAACACCCGGTCGACGGATGGATTCGTCCATCGCGACGCCATAGCGTCGGCTCACCGGGCGCTCAGGTCCTCTGGTGTTGGATCCTCGCGGTCCCGGCAGCCGGAATAGCCCTCCTTTCCCATCACCGGTCGGGCAGACTATGTGTCCCATTGAAAACGGGCGGCCCACCGTGGGAAGGGGATGAGAAGAGCCGTTGAGGCCCATATCACGGAGGAAATGGCGGCGGCGGAGGAGGCTGATGCGACGGCGCGGGCGGCCTCAAAGAAAACCATCCGCGCCCGCATTATGAAGAAATGGCAGCGGAGGAACACGCGTGCCCTCGCCCGAGAGCAGAATCGGGCTATCCGTGCCATGGCCGGACTGCCACTGAAGGAGGAGAAGGAGGACAGCAACGGTGAGGACAGCTCCGGCGACGAGCAGACCCGGCTCAATCCATACTGCATCTTCGACCGGTACTTCCGCAAGTAGGACAGCAAGGGCGCCGGGAAGGGTAACGGCAGCCATGGATGAACTCCACCATAGCCAAACATGTCAAATTTTCGTAGTCCGATGACATGTTTAGTTAGTACTGATGGAGTAGCCGGACGATGTGTGTGCATCGACGTACTTGCATGAGTTTGTATGGATTTAGATATGATAATTAAGGTCTCCAGATGTGGATTACATTATTTAAGAGGTGCGTCGGCGGGCTTTTGAGGGGCTGGATTTGTCAAGTCCGGCGGTAGATGCTCTAAAATTCTTCGCAATTTTTTTTATCACGAGTAGCAGGCAGTACACGTGTAACAGTGTTGAAAGATGCTCTAGGAAGCGACGGAGACGAGTGAGGACGGCACACCACACTAGAGGTGGCCGGCCACTGCCTAGCTAGCTCGATCGAGAAAGTAGGAGTATTATCATGCATGCATGGAATGATGGAAAGTTGGTGCGTGCTGGGATCAAAGGAAACGTGCATAAAGCCACGTACGGACGCACGTTGCATCCTAGCTATGCTTTTCCGTGCCTGGCAAGAGAAAGAAACAGCAGCATGCTCGCGCGTATAAAGCTGACAGCGACACTCCCAAACGTGATGAAATACATCGATCTGATGCCATTTCATCTTTCAAGTAGGCTTTTACCATCCAAGATGATCAGTCGGGAAGAACCAAGTTTCCGAATACAAGATGAGGGGCCGATCGATCGAACAACTAAGGGCATCTTCAACGGCGTTTCTCAAAGGCTCGATATGACAGGCCGGTTGGAGGGCATTCAGGGTTGTCCTTTAAAATTTCGCCAATTCAAACTTGCAATTTATATGAAATTTAGATTAGTTTGATATATTACATGTAAAATTCATAAAATTTAATTAGTTCGATATGTATTACATCCAAACTACTTAAAATGAACCAAAACTAAACAAAACTACACTAAGTAGGGGGACGGTGACCTTGTAGGAATAGCCTCCGAGGCCACTGTGATCGCCTTCGCAACTATCATCGGCGGTTGCGGAAGCTTTCCCAGTCACCGCAACATCTGTCCCAGGCTACAACGTCATGCTCACGCCACAACCTCCATGCCCTCTTCTCCGTCTTGAAACATCGAATATCCACCTTGAAACGGGGCTCACGCTCCGACCTGGCAACTCCAGTCAGGAACAGGTCTTGACTGATCTGGCGCCGGCAATGGGCATGGGTCTCCTTGGTGGTCTTAGGCATGTATGAGGCCCATGCCTCCGCAAACTCCGGGTCAACTATGACCCACCTACATCTTAACGATGAACGTCATGTGCCACGTGTGGCGCTGCTCCGCGGCGGTGAGGCGTTTCGAGCCCCTAGGCGACAACAACGAGGCGTTGCACGACACACCATTGCCGAGGTAATACTTGAGGCGGGTGCACATATGTGGCGGGGATGGAGCCCGCTCCTATTTGGCGGGGGCCGGGCCCCATTGGGTACCAGAGCGACGAAGCGGCAGAGACGGTGATATATCTCTAACGTATCTATAATTTTTTGCTATTTGCATGTTATTTTCATGTCATTATTTCATCATGTTATCATTATTTTTATTAATTTATGAGACTAATCTATTAATCTAGTGCCTTGTGTCAGTTGTTTGGATCATTCGTGCTCAAGCGGGCGCCAGGGCGTGAGAGATGTTCACTTGGTCGGATCGAGGCAGAAGATAGTAGAGAGGCCATATATCAATTGATATACTGATTTGATATACATTCTCTCACCGCCACGGCCACAATACATAAACGCATAACAGTGGGAGCAAGTGGTAAGAAAGTACATGAGCATACGACAAACAAATGAAAGTAGTCCACCACGTGATGGCCCGTGCACGAGTCGTCTTTTCCCCAACCCTTTTCACTTCTATATTCGGGACATACACATGGTTATCACTGGAGTAGTTGGCGGATTGAATGCGTGATCTAAGGCCGGATTCGTGCAGCTTTTCGCACTCTACACTGTGTTGTGCCCCATCCGTTTGATACCCATGCATGTCATGAGAGAGGATAAGGCCAACTCCAACGCGAGACTCTGCGTTTCGTCTGTTTTTCATCCGTTTGGGTAGGAAGATGGACAATGCCGTTCATTTGCGGTCGTGCATCTACCGGTGCACCCAACTGGCACGGCTACCCCAAAATGTATGTGTGTATTGGACTTACATTTCAAAAAAACACCAACTAGACATGCAAATAATAGGGTAAACATTAAAAGCCAGACGACCGCGGTACCTAAGTTACCATAGTTCGTAATCAAACTAAAACTTAATAAAATACTTTAAGAAACTAGATAAAAATGGTAGCCGCCGTCGCCGGTGAGGCAACCGCCCTTCCACGCGTCGTCGTCACTGGTGAGATCGACTTAGGGAGGTGGCTGCCAAAGGTGGGCTGGCGGCCCCTGCTAGACCGGAGGAGCCGGCGGCGCTTGCACCACCGCCTCCTCCTGTGGCTCCTGCTCCGGCGACCGCGGTGGCGTGGCTTACTATGTGCCGACTCCCACCGAGTCGGCTATTTTCGGGCCTCATGAGCCGGGCCCCCTCCTCCTCGGTCATGGGTGGCGGAGGTGGAGAGGGCGGAGATGGCGACGATGACGACGAGATGCCGCGCACATGCCTACCGTCGCGCGCTTGGGGCAGGCTGTCTGCACAGGCCGGACGTGGTGCACGCGGGCTCGAAGGACGACCAACAAAGAAGGATCGCCGTCGCAGGTCGTGCTCGTCGCGGAACCACGTGTCCCACAACGGCGATTCAATGGCGTACCCGACGTCCTGGATGAGATCCGATGGTAGGCGGGCGCGGCAATAGTTGATCTCTTCGCAATCGGTCCGCGGAGAGATGCCAGTTGTTTGGCAAATGGACATCTCCCCACGGGAGCGGCGTGGACGTCTCCCAGTACCGGCGGCAGAGGTCGACGTGGACGTAGGGCCTGTTGCGTTGGCCGACCAACAGCGGCGCGATCCCAAAGGCGGGCGGAGATGATCGTGCGGGCGGCACGGATCTGCTGGAACGGCGTCGGCCAGAGGAGGAGCCAGCCTCGTGGTCGTGCTTGATTCAATGCCAGCCGATGGCGCCGGCGGGGAGGTGAGCGAGTGAGAGTGCGGCGGCGCTGGCTAGGGTTTGCTGGTCCTATCATGGCTTGAGGAGGAGGCCGGCCAGGAAATGGAAGCTGTGGACTGCTGGTCCACGGTTTCCCAATTTAAGAAGGACGATGCCCCTCCGCCATGTGATTGACAACCGGGGCCCGCCTTTCGTGTGCATTGAATTTTGGCGGCCACCACACGTCCCCTAGGCGGGCGCCGAGCATGCGCGTGCCCGCCTGATCGATGTCCGTGTGGACGCAAATCGGGCGCATGTTTAAGCTGAGAATGGGACGGGCCCGATGCCAAACGGACAAAATTTAAAGATGCGACAGTGCGTTGGGTCGTGTCATCTGTCCGTCGCACGCGGACATAACGGGATCGCGCGTTGGAGTTGGCCAAAGACTGATGCATGCATGTTGATCTACAAGATCTTGCTACGGTGAAAACATACGACCTACAGCCGAGTACGAGTAGTGGCTTTCGAGACCATACATGAGTACTCCACACTGTGTTTGTGAAAGCGTGTGGCTGGGTCACTGCCCACAGACCCAGTCGAAAGTTGAGGCGGCATCAGGCCGATGTATTTCAGCCCATTTGAGAGTGTCGGTATGTCAGCTTTATAGCCACGCTGCAAGGCATGCATGGAAAAGTCCGAGTGTGCATCGTGCGTCCGTACGTGACTTTATGAACGTTTCCTTGATCCCAGCACAGCATGCAGGCACCAGCTTTCCATGCATGCAAGATGAGATTCTCCTACTTTCACCACCGACGAGCTAGCTAGCCAGTGGCCGGCCACCTCTCGTGTCGTGTGCTCTCCTCACGCGTCTCCGTCCTCTCCTAGACTACCTTTTTACACTGTCACGCGTGTGCTTTCTTGTAGACATGTGTGAAATGTGTGACTGGTTCTTGGGCTTTCTTGTAGTAGTCCCGTTCCGAACTTGATACAAAGCTCAAGAACCCGTGAAAATGAATAAATCAGCGAAGACCATTTCTGAGCTTGGGCTCGTCTACACCCGATGAACAGTAAAAGTAAATACTAAAAAAAAATCTGAAGAACATGAACATGAACGGTTTGAACGTGCGTTTGAGGCCCGTTTGAGACATTCGTATGAGTCGCCTTTTTGTGACCAATCACTAATCAGACGGTCCGCCCGGTAGTTTGAGACGGGTTTGAAGCGCCTGGCTTAAATGCTCTCAGATCGATGCGTATTTGGCTCACTTTTTTTCTTTCTCTAATTTTTTTTCGGAAAAACTTTCAATCTATTCATCTTCGATCATGGCAGTATAACGAATACTAGAGATAAAAATTACATCCAGATACGTAGACCACATAGCGACGAATACAAGCACCGAAGCGAGCCGAAGGCGCGCCGCCGTCATTGCCCCTCCATCACCGGAGCCGGGCACAACTTGTTGTAGTAGACAGTCGGAAAGTCGTCGTGCTATGGCCCCATAGGACCAGCACCCCAGAACAGCAACCGCCGCCGATGAAAAATAACGTAGATCGAAAGAATCCAAACCGAAGACATACGAACGTAGACGAACAACGACGAGATCCGAGCAAATCCACCAAAGATAGATCTGCCGGAGACACACCTTCACACGCCCACCAACGATGCTAGACGCACCGCCGGAACGAGGGCTAGGCGGGGAGACTTTTATTCCATCTTCAGGGAGCTAGGACACAAACTCTAAATTAACCAGCGTGAAGGTGTGCCCTCATCCATTTGGAATGCAATGACTGTGTAGTTTGACCAGCGTACATACGTACAGTTTGTATATCATGAGATTTCAGTACAGATCAGTGGAGAATATTATCATTGAACAAAGGACTTTAGCAACCTTCTTGCGAAACGCGTGCCACTATAGATTATCACAGCGAATATATTGACATGTTAGGTGTCGACTCTATCAACTGGTCAAGTAGAGAGAGTTGCGGTGGACAATATTATCTTTGAAGAAGAAAGAGCTTAGCAACCTTCTGGATAAACCTTCTTGATGGACACGGACCACCCCACGTTTCAATACCCTATATGCATTGGCTCTTAAAAATTGTTTTGAAATGAAGAACAAACCTAAAAATTGCACCAACGCAATATTCAATATCGCTTTTCGACATTGCCGGCAGCTATTAAAATGTATGCAACAAACACGTTTTTCTTCTAAATTGTTTGCATGTAACAAATTTGAATCTTCAACATACTAGAGCAGAGCCATCTTAAAGAAATGAGGCCCAACTATGTCCTACATCTCACTGTCATGCTTATCTTTAACTTCCTTTGAGTATTCTTGGTGTGATCCATGCTAGGATTAATTGGACAAATATCTCCACTTGGTTGTTTCCCGTTTAGCTTATAAATAACAGCCATTGCGCTAGACTTGAGCAAGCCACACGCCTAGCCTTAGCTAGCTAGCTTACTCCACAGTGTGTCCACACCCACCGCACCGCACCAACTATGGCGATGGCGAGCAGCAGCGGCGGCGCCGGCGCACTGGTTCTGGCCTTCGTTACCGTCGCCGTTCTGCTCTCCCCCGCACTGTCCGCCCCTCTGGACGGCGCCGGCTTCCACTCGGCGACGTGCCCGCAGCTGGAGAGCATCGTGCTGTCCTCCGTGCAGGCGGCGCTCCAACGCGAGGTGGCGCTCGCCGCCCGCCTCCTCCGCATCTTCTTCCACGACTGCTTCCCGCAGGGCTGCGACGCGTCCGTGTACCTGAAGGGCAGCGGCACGGAGCAGGCCATGGGGCCCAACACCACGCTGCAGCCGCGCGCGCTGCAGCTCGTGGAAGACATCCGCGCCAAGGTGCACGCGGCGTGCGGCGCCACCGTGTCCTGCGCCGACATCTCGGCGCTCGCTACCCGCGACGCCGTCGTGCTCTCCGGCGGGCCCAACTACACCGTGCCCCAGGGCCAGTTCGACAGTCTCGCCCCGGCGTCACAGAACGCCGTCAACGCCCTCCCGTCGCCGGCCACCTCCAGCGTTTCCGCCCTCGCGCGCGCCTTCAGCGCCAAGGGCCTCCGCGACCTGGCCGACCTCGTGGCGCTCTCCGGCGCGCACACCGTCGGGAGGACGGGCTGCCCGTTCTTCCGCGACCGGGCTCAGCGCATGGACGACGCCTTCTCCCGGAGGCTGGCGGCCAACTGCAGCGCGGCCCCGACCCGGCTGCAGAACCTGGACGTGGTGACCCCCGACCTGTTCGACAACGGCTACTACAAGGCGCTGGTGAACAGCCAGGGTGTGTTCACCTCCGACATGGCGCTCATCAAGGACCGCACCACGGCACCCATCGTGAGGCAGTTCGCGCAGAGCAAGGACGCCTTCTTCGCGCAGTTCGCCAAGTCCATGGCCAAGCTCGCCACCGCGCCGAGGCCCGGCGGGAACGTCGGCGAGATCCGCCGCAGCTGCTTCAGCCCCAACGCCCGGCGCGCCATCGACACCGTCGTCGACGCCGGCGAGGAGGAGGGATTCGCGGCTTCTGCCTGATGTGGATCGGCTGATTAGCGTGCGTGCGTTTTCTGGTTGCCGTGCGCTAGATAGCATGGACGTGCATGGCTTCGTGTATGTTAGCTGTTGATTTCTGCTCGCGTGTGTACGTGTGTTGCTGCTTAATTAGGTTCTGTAGTGTGTAATAAGAGACTTCATCAGTGAGTCACTGAGTGCTTGCTTGCTCAAGGTTCAACATTTTAATGAAATTTCACCCTGTGGGTACCGATTTTTGTAACCTCAATTTTTTTGACCAGATTCAAACTAGTTTCAAACCAATTTAAAATTAAGACGAGATTCGTTAAAAAAGTGGATTTAAATAGATTAAAAATCCGAAACAGTTGCTGATGTTTCGCATATTTTGACGAGGTCTAAAAGTTTCCTTAAATGAAATTGTAAACCCTTCTGACAAGATTACGCTCTCTCGATCGGTTCTTAGATAGATACGTACTAGTGTTTTTTTTAGGAAAGTGCACTTAGACTAAACTTACTTGTACTACTACTATATTAATTGTCGAAGTGGAAAAAAATGATGTTTCTTTAGTGTAAAGCATTTTGGTGACCGGCACAGAATTTTTGAAAAAAAAAATCAAACTTCCCTATTCAGAAAACTTGAAAACAAAATTGCAAGAATACAAGGATGAAATATATATATGTGTCCAAAAATTCAGAATGAAATACATTGAAATACGACCTGTACAAAATACACAAATTCATAGACTTTGAGTATGAATAGTATCATGCACTAAATAGACTCTGCTTTTTTTCTTTGCACAACCCTCATTTTTACGTATTTCGTCTTGGAAATTTGCACACATGCACATTATGCCGCTATGTATATCTACATTTTCCCAGAATTTTTTGAAACGTAAAAATATGAATTTTGATGAATGTTGAAAATTGCAAATGAAGGCCTTTATGTAGCTCTTTTTTTTTGCGGGAAAAGGCCTTTATGTAGCTCGGCCTCCAAAAGCAATTTTTGATTTCTTTAGCCATAATTAATTAAGTGCACGCATGGTGTCTTAGCATCCCAAGAAAGCATGGTTGTGTCTAGCATTGGATCCTGGTCGATTGTTTACTTTGACCAAAGATAAGCTAGTAGCTGGTATTGTGCAAGTGGTGCACGTCGATCGCTTTCACAGCTGAATATACATAGTAACGAATATTTACTATCTTTTTTCTAAAAAAAACGAATTTTTACTATCCGTGATGAGTGCAGTGTGTCTAGCTCCTCTGTCTCCGTTTAATCGTCAATTAATATGGAACAAAGCGAATACTAGAATAATGCATGCCCGTACGTGGACAAAAACAATAGAGATGGACAGCTCAGTCTATCAGAGCCTTGAGGCTAGCTTGATCCAACCCAATTGAGATACATATACGACAGTGGTGTCTCAACAGAACAGAGCTGCTCCGTCCTAAGGAATAGATCTATCCAGCAGCAATCGCCTACTTTGATGAATCTTGATGCGTGATTCAGTGGATCACCATCACTTTCTTCACCGTCCATCTTCGTTCCACGGCTGATCTCTCCACCCGCTCCCCAGGTCGCTCCCGCGGGCGGCCCGGGAGCGAACCCTAGCCGCCGCCAGCGCAGGCCCCTCCGGCCCTTCCTTCCCTCGCCGCCGCCGGCGGTCATTGCCGGGCGAAGCCCGCGCGGCTCGGCGGCGGCGGGGCCCTTCCCTCCTCCAGCTCGAGCAGGGGCGGCGCGGGCCGTTCGTTCGGGCGGG
>NC_057798.1:803561509-803567634 GCF_018294505.1 Triticum aestivum
GGTGCGCGCACCGGCGAGGGTCGCCGTGTTCGGGATGGCGTGGCGAGGGCGCGCAAGGCGCGGCGCGGGCGCGTTCGGTCTTCGGCGGCGTAGATCGGACGCTGGGTCGGGAATCGCATTGGCGGCGCCCGATCCAGATCTGAAGGCTTCCCTCTTCTTCAACCAGGGCTGCCTCCGATGGTTCTGCTTTCGGCGGCCTTTGTCGTCGGAGTTGTACCGGTTTGGCGGCTGGAGGTGGGAGGTGGCTCCGGAGAAATCCGAGGCCAGCAGTGCTGGTCACGACGGCGGCGACGCCCGAGGGCGCCGTACCCTTCTTGGAGGCGCCGTCCAGATTGCCTCCTTCCCCTCTTCCTTGCACCCAGCTCGTATGCCGGGCGAAAGTCCAAATCCATGCCGGATTGAGCGACAGCGGCGCTACGGGCGTCGTCACCTTCTTGGGGGTGTCGTTCTTGGTGAGCTTGGGGTGGATATGATGCTTTGGTTGCTAGGCGGCGGATTGGTCTTCAGCAGCCCTGCCGGTTTCGGCGGAGCGGTGCTTCATCCTACCCATGGATGGCGGCGTATCTCGGCGGCGTGGCGCAGTGGAGATTCGGCGTCCGATGTGTGGCGATGGACTCGCGCAGGAGGACGAAGCTGTCTGGTGTCGTGGTGACGTCGATAGCTGAGTGGCCAGACAAGGTAGAAGCCTCAATTTGATCTGAAGACGGACATGTGGAAGATGGCGGCGACGACACACGAGTGCGTCTGACCGGATTATGCCCCAGACCCGGTATGTGGCTCGGCTGGGGCTTCCGAATGTGTTTCGGTTCCGGCTTTTGATGTTAGGCTTAGGTGAGTGGTCTGGGTAGTGGCCCAGCTAGCACCCCTTCATCATTTTGGATAGGAGTAGCGGCATATGTTGCCAAGATGGTGGATTCAGGCACATTGTTGTAATACTTTGTAAGGTCCTTGTGAATAATCAATAAAGTGGCCGTATGCATCTCCCAGATGCAGAGGCCGGGGGTCATCCTCCTTTTCTAAAAAAAAAAAATCTCACAACCCAAAGATAAGTTGTAACGTGACAAAAAATTAATGGTCCATGCAAGCATATGCGTCGATGGAGGTTCGTCAGGTATATCATTGCCCAAAATAACGCCGCTACCAACCCTACATCAATAGTTAGGCCAACTCCAATGCTAACCCCATCTGGACGGCGGTTTTGTCCGAATTTCGTCCGTTTGAGGTGGAAATGGGGAGCCGGATGTCCGTGTCGGTCTGTCCTGGCGTCGAGGCACCCAACACGCGGCCCCAACTACAATTTGTCCGCGGTGGACACAAGAAAAAAAAACACCTGCAAAAACTAAAATAAGGCATTTTAACATAGCTAAAAACTTAAAAACATAACTAAAAGTGCAGACGGCCCAACCATAGCACTTAGTTTAATTAACATAAAACAAAAAATACAAAGCAAAAGATAATCCAGCCGCCCTGTGCGCCGCAGAAGACCTCGTCGTCGTCGCTGATGCCGTCGCAGCCGCCGTCTTCAGGCGCCACCATCGTCGTCGTCACTCGCCGGGTCGATGTAGGGTGGGGGCGTCCAGAGGTGCGGCGATGGCCCCTAGACTGGGCCAGGAGCGTACTATGCAGGCGACGGAGGAGGCAGGGTCGGCGGTGCCGGGGGTGGCGAGAACGGCGCCCATGCACGCTCCTCCACGGGCTCCTCCTTGATCTCCTGCTTGACGTCCTGCTCTGGGACGTACACGTCCCCGGAGGCCGAGAGGTCAAGCATGTACTGTAGGCCCTGCCACTCCTCCGGTTGGCGCCTATACTCCCTCTCGGAGTCCTCCATGACGGCCTGCAGGAGCCGCTCCTCCTCATCGGCCGTCATGACGGGAGGTTGCGGGGGTGGTGGCGATGGGGAGGGAGACGGCGTCAGCGTCAGGCCACGGATCCGCGTGCGGCCGCGCACGCTTGGCTCACTCGGCGCAGGCCGCGCACTGTCGGACACGCGGGGCAAGCTACGACCACGACCGGCAAAATAGGTAGCGCAACGCATGTCGAGCTCATCATGAAACCAATTGTCCCACTGTCGAAGCTATGAATCTTGATGCATGATTCAGTGGATCGCCATCACTTTCTTCTCCGCCCATCTCACAACCCAAAGATAAGTTCTGACATGACAAAAAATTGATGGTCCATGCAAGCATATGCGTCAACGGAGGTTTGTCACGTATATCTCAAAATAAAGCCGCTACCAACCCACGGTCAATAGTTAGAGAGCATCTATAGCCGGGCCCCCTAGTTTCTCCTCAAACGCCCGAAATGTCCGTCCGATCAATACCCGGTCAAATAAAAATGAACCAACCTAACCCCTTTCATGGGCAATCTATCCATGTGAATATTATTGTTCACGTATATCAATATTGTTAGCTTCACCATGAAATGTAGTTTTATAGAATATATATTTGGTATTGTAGATGTTTATATTTTTAATATAAATTTGGTTAAACTTTGTATAAGTTTGACTTGACATAAATATAATACGGGGAGTGAAAAAGATCATAGGAGTATTTTCACAGCATCGTGTGCGTGCAGCCCAACTGAGTAAATTGGGTGGCGACAAACTTTGGTCCTTGCTTCCTGTCCATGCCATGTGCGCAACGTACTCGTAGCACTTTTGAATCTATGAATGTTGATGCATGATTCAGTGGATGGCAATCATTTTCTTCTTCGCCCATCTCACGACCCAAAGATAAGTTGTGACTTGTGACAAAAAGTTGATGGTCCATGCAAATGCAAGCATATGCGTCGATGGAGATTCTGTCATGTGTATCATTGCCCAAAATAACGCCCAACAGGCAACGCCTACCAACCCAATACCAATATTCAGACTGCTACTACTATACAGTACTATTTTGCCGACTAGCAAAACCATGGGCTCACGTCCTTGCTCCCCTCATATCCTTCACGTGGATGACTAGATGAGCGATCACACAATAAAGAAACAAACATCTAACCGTATTTCGATGGCTCCAGTAAGCAGAAACATCATATTCGAGTGCAGCTGGGCTGGCCGGGGTTAGGACACGTACACGAGCACTCAACAGTCCCGTGTTACAACAGAAAACAAACCTGCCAAAAAAGAGGATGAGTCGTGGCTTGATGATTGGGGTTGGCAATGACCACCCGGCCCGCCTAAGATCGATCCCTAGGATCAGTCACGGGTGTCTCATCTCGGGTATTTTCTCCATGCGTGTATGTGGTATGTGTGCTGTGTGTCTGTACTGGTCTAGCCATGTAATGTCTTGGAGGCCCGAGGAAGGTCCAGAGGCCAACAGAGGGGGCACGGGCGAGCACTCAAAACCCAAGGGGCCTCGCTAGGAGACCAACAACAGCGGCGGCGTGGGAGGCGGGCATGGCTTGAGCAGTGGCTGGCTAGGTGCGGTGCGGGAGGCTGGTAAGGTCCTCAGTGTGGCATCCCTCTTGGAGCGCAGTGTAGCGGGCAGGACGGTTGTGGCTGGCATACGAGGCGACGCGGGAGAGTCAGTCTTTCTCGTCGTAGCACAAGTCTATGTTTTCGCGAGAAGCAAATATGTGTTTCTTGTAATAGCACAAAGAAAAATTCATTTTTCGAAAAGCACAATTATATATCCATAGGTGAAATGACGGAAATGCCCCCGGCGGGGCACTAAATTAACACGTGGTGGCACGCGTTTTGGACTACTATTCATTGCGACGGTCTTAGTTTTCGATCCGGCGGCCCACATCATCCGGGAGCTCGATCCAACGGTTCAAATCGCATCAAGTAAACGATTGGACGGCCGAAACGCTCTAAGCTCTGAGGAGCGCCGCGTGGGTGCTTCGTTTCTTCTCTTTTGATGATCACACGGGAAGAACCAAGTTTCCTGGATGATGTCATCGATTACCCAACGTAGGTAGTACAAGCATCAAGGAATCTACACATGGAGATATACTTGGCGACAGCATCCAGACCAGCATATGCTCCCCTTTTCGCTCCCTTCAAACTGATGAAAGGCGGGTCGGCGGGTTCCTTTTTTTTCTGCGTAGTAGGTCGGCAGTTAATTAGCTAGTATCACTTGGAGTAGCTGCAGCGGACACTGCAGGCTTCACGTGGAAATTAAGTGAGCGGCCAACTCCTAGACAAGTTATTTTCACACAACTGCGGCGAACTCATGATGCGTGCGATGAATTTATTTATTTTCACAGCATCGGGCGCGTGCAGCCCGGCCGAGTAAATTGGCTGGCGACAAGACAAACTTTGGTCCTTGCTTTCTGACCGTGCCATGTGCGCAACGTACTCCTACGTTGTTACACCGTGGTCCGTGGGCGGTACCACCTTTGAAGCTATGAATCTTGATGCTTGACTCACAGGATAGCAATCACTTTCTTCTTCGCCCGTCGCAGCCCAAAGATAAGCTGTGGCTTGTGACAATAAGTTGATGGTCCTTGCAATGCAAGCATATGCGTCGATGGAGATCCCTCACGTATATCATTGCCCGAATTACCGCCGAACAGGGGCTAAATTTCGTGTTTTGACCCTTTTATCAAACAAAATCGAGATCTTACCTTAGTTTGAAAGTTTTTCAAGATCTAACTCTTTTCCCCTACCGCCATGAGGCACGGCGGTAGGATCATACAGCCTACCGCCGAGACCTGCGGCGGTAGCAAACTTGTCCACGTCAGCAACGATAACGGCCTTCGTGCCTCCTCCGTCACCCCCTACCGCCGCTCCACCCGGCGGTAGGATGTCTGAACCTACCGCCGGAGTCTCTGGCGGTAGGGTGTGGGCATATATAAACTGCGGGCCGGCCGCCCCCACCCCCTTCTCCCCCTACCCAGCCGCCCCCCACCACGAAGAACAGAGCAGTTGCTCCAACTCGCCCTCTCTCATACCCTCCACTCCCCCCCTCTGATCTTCTTCGTTTCTTGACGGATTTTGCGGATCGAGATGGCCCCAAAGAAAGAAAAGTAAGCTCTTTCAATCCCTCCAATAAGTTTTAATCAAACACCTTTCGATTCGTCGCATTATTCGATTCAAATCTCTCCTATTTGAAAAAAATTAACCCTAGGATTGATTTAGGTTCATTCTAGATGTTATATTGTGTTAGATATGAACTATGTTGAATAGTTGGTATGGTTGTGTTACGATGAACCCTAGTTCTTAATTGATTTGAATGGTTTTTTTTGATATGATGGATGATGCATGTTCCTATGCTATGATGCAAGTATTGGATGTAGTGTATTATGAATATTGGAGATGAATATTTGATATATTTGTTATATGTAGTGTATGAATCCTCAAGATGAACCCTAGTTCATTTTTTTTGTTTTTTAACAAAAAATGAGATTATGCATGCTGGATGTTGTTGGAGAAATATGTGTTATGATGCATTTGAACCATGGTGATTGCATCTTCATAAAAGTATTTTATTTAGTTCTGGATATATGTATTGTATTTAGTTCATGTTCATAATAATCTTGATATATGATTATTCAAAGATTGAACTCATAGGTTATGTTGGATGTGATTAATTTTTGTTATGCATCGATATGTTTCGTAGTTAATGTTGAACCCTAGTTCATGTTGAAAAATTATTTGATATGCTTGTGCAATTCTTTTAGGAGGCCACCTCTTGCGGACGACATCGGTACGAAGTACACAATTCTTGACCCTAGGTTCGACAAGCGTCACCGTGCCCGTTTGATTGAGAATGGAGTGGTACTTACCAATTTAAACCAAATCTTTTGAATTGATGAAAACAAGTTTCTAACTATTATGTCCATGCTAATTATGCTTTGGTTATTGATTTTCACAGATGTTGCCACCACTGTGGATGAGGGCTCACAAGACGACGGTTAAGATGGAGTACGACGAGCGGTACACACCGTTCTTCAAGAGAGCCTGACTATTGGGTTTCGTCCTGCAGTTCAAGCGTTAGCCACCAACGCTGGTCCACTCAGCTATCACGGCTTTGATCGACCGGTGGCGGCCAGAGACGCACAGCTTTCATCTTCCATGTGGGGAGATGACCGTGACCCTCGAGGATTGGGCGATGATTACGGCACTACCGCTCGAGGGTCGTGCTCTCATAGGAAGAGTGGGGAGGGCGAACTGGTACGAGAGG
>NC_057798.1:803567869-803571335 GCF_018294505.1 Triticum aestivum
AGACTTCCGGCATACCGCTGTCATGGCTCCTCGAGCACTGGAGCAAGTGCCCGGAAGATGCCGAGCCCCGGGTGGTGTAGCAGTACGCCAGGGCCTACCCGTGGTACATTCTCACGGAGGTAGTGTTTCCGGACTGCTCTGGGAAGTCTGCCCTATGGATGTATCTCGACTTCCTAAAGGTCTGGGATGCGGGGTACAGCTGGGGGGCCGCCGGACTCGCCTACCTATACCGTTCGGTAAGTGAATATAACTTTCTTTCAAATATTAGACGTGTGCTGCTTTACATTTTGACATCTTATCATCTGAACATGGTTTGTAGCTTGACGACGCGACCCAGAGAGCGGAAGTCACGTTCGGTATGTGTGGATGTCTATGGGGCCTCTCCATTTGGATGTGGGAGCGAATCCCGGTGGGCCGTCCGGACAAGCTGCGCTTGCGTGCATGGACGGACTATGGCCAAGATGACGAAGATGATCGGAACCCGACCGTCGCATACGCTTGGGACGTGGTGCGTGTCTACACGGGCGAATCGAAGGCCTTGTACAAGGTCTTCAGCAACAAGCTTGATGCTCTCACGCCTTTCCAGGTATAAAAACTACATTTTCACTTGAGCTTACCATTGTTTCGATAACACTTTCACTTGATCCTAACATTGTTTGGTTATAGGTTACTTGGCGGCCGTATACTAATGATCGAGAGTGGGGGTTCGAGCTGAACAACATGTGCAAGCAGGACCGGCTTCTCTTCCAGTGCATCGTGCCCATGATTTGTGTCTATGCCGTGGAGTACCACTTGCCACAGAGCGTTGCCGCACAATTTGGTAAGGCGCAACACACACCACCAGCCGGCCACAATACCGGTGGCTACGACCTACACCTGTGAGTACCACAAGCCGTCCTCGTCAATTCTAAGTTCTTGTTTTGATGTTCTAGATTCATACAAGAAGGATGTTACATTATTTCTTATGCATTGCAGGATGAGCAGGCAGAAGAATCAATCAATCACGAATTGGGAAGCCGAACATGCGAAATACGTGCAGGAATGGAACGAGTGGAAAGGACACAAAGACACAGAGAGGAGAGTGATTGACTGGGACAACTACGAGGATCACATGCTGTGGTACGATGATGGCATCAAGCATCGCCTGCGTCTGAGGCCCCAGTGGACGACAGCAGATGCCGAAGACCTGTTCGATGACGCCTCAGAGAATGAAGCCTACAACGAGAGCATCAGACAGCTTCATGGCGGGTTTAGGGAGTACGGACCCCTCATGAACAGAGTGGTATGTTGTTTTTACCTCTTTTGAACCGACGGTTGGATGAAATCATCTTTTCGTGCTATTGACTCATTTTATTACTTTGCAGTCTTCGGAGCTGAACAAAAGCATTTTTCATGCCTCTGATGCGCTTAGTGCTGTCCCTGGGACTCGAGCTAGTGAGAACAAGTTGAGGGAAACGGTGAAGGTAATACGGAGTTCATTTTTGCTATCATTGGACATTCGAGAAGTTCATATTGTTTCGTTATCATTGCAGAAATATGTCAACAAAGCACGCCGACTTGTGGGCCTGCTTGGGTGTGCTACAAACACCGAGGATGTTTTTCCTCCTGCACCGATGCGTAGCCTCGCTTCATCGAGCCATGCAGCCTCGTCGTCTAGGGCGGTTCAAGATGAAGAGGAGGAGAGCGACGACGCTGATGATGCAGAGGAAGATGAAGAAGAGGGCGCAGAAGAAGAACATGGTGAGGAAGAGGAAGAGGACAATGAGAAGGAGGAGGAGTACGATGATGACGATGGACCTCCAGCAACTCAGCCAACCCAGCGTGAGAAGAGGAATGTGCCAAAGAAGGATTGGAAGAGTCCATCCCCGTTTCAGAAAGCACGCCCTGCGGCCCGCAAGAAGATGGCGGCCGAGAAGCGATCCAAGGATAACGAGGACCGAAAGTCGAAGAGGGGAAGGAAGGACTGAAGTTGTTGCCGTGTCGTTGAACTAAAAACTTGCATATTTGCTTCGTGAACCATATGGATTTGCTTGTGAAACGGTTTCGTTAATTTGTTATGTATAACTTGTTGAAAACATTTCTGGATGTCTATTTGCTATGTATCGAACCTACCTTATTTATAGATTTGTGGTGTGTGCATCATATATCATACATTGTGTGCTTCTTATGTCATACATATGTTATTTAAATGTTGTCCGCCAAAAAATTAAAGACAAAAGAAGTTAGAAAGTGCAAAAAATGCACACTGGGCCACCCTACCGCCACAGACTAAGGCGGTAGGATACCACAACCTACCGCCATCAGACCCGGCGGTAGGGTGCCTCCCCCCCACGCCCCCCTTCTTTGACCAAATAATCGAGCAGCGCAGCGGAAGGCTTGCACACCCTATCGCCAGGGCTCTTGGCGGTAGCATGCTACCGCCGAGCTCCTCGGCGGTAGGATGTACAACCGTACCACTGAGTTGTTTGATTTTTTGGTCACAGAAACTTAACACATGCTCCCACCCTACCACCAGGGCTCTAGGCGTTAGGTTTGTGCTGACTACTGCCGTGGCTTATGGCGGTAGGTCCGTAAGCAGTCGTTAACGGTTTAACGGCCGTCAGCCACACCTACCGCCAGAACCTGCGGCGGTAGACTGTGCAACCCTACCGCCTGAATTCCTGGCGGTAGCAAAAGGGTCAGATCTCGAAAAACTTTCAAACTGGGGTCAGATCTCGGTTTTGTTTGACAAAAGGGTCAAAACACGAAATTTAGCCCCGAACAGGCAACGGATACCAATCGAGCACCAATTGTAGACTGCTACAGTACAGTACTGCTTTGCGGACTACGAAAACTATGAGCTCACGTCCTCACTCCCCTCATATCTCATCACGCGGATGACTAGATGAGTAATCGCCCAGAAAAGAAACAAACATCTAGCCGTATTTCGACGTGTAGTAAGCGAAAACATCATATTCGATTGACAGCTGGCTGGCCGGGGTTCGGACACGTACCATGTGGCACTCAACAGTCCCGTGTTTGGGATGAGTCGTGGCTCAATGATTGGGGTTGGCAGTGGCCACCCGGCCCGCCTAAGATCGATCCCTACTCCCTAGGATGTCTCATCTCACACATTTTCACTACTACGAAAAGGGCTATAGATGGGATGGACACTAATAGCGCACCTGCCATGTGGTGCACCATTAGTATATACTAATGGCGCACCATGTTCAGGTGCGCCATTAGTGTGGAAGACACTAATGGCGCACCAGGAACATGGTGCGCCACTACTGTTGTTTTTTTTTTGCAAAACTACTAATGGCGCACCAGAAGCAGGTGCGCCATTAGTAACCAGGGTTACTAATGGCACATTTGCATACGGTGCGCCATTAGTACCAGGGTTACTATTTTTTCTTAGTACCAGGTTTCCCCACTCGGTCGAGCCCCCGCCGTCTGCCGCCCACGCGCCCCCGCCCACGCGCCCCCG